>NC_048307.1:28953467-29062066 GCF_013100865.1 Trachemys scripta elegans
CCCCCAGGACCCTACCCCCTACCTGTATCCTGACTGCCCAAAACCTTCTCCATCCCCCCCCAAAAAGCCCCCCCATCTCTTGACTGCCCCCCCTCAAAATCTCCCTGCCCCTTCTCCTGCCCCCTGGCCCCCTCACCCTGCCGCTCAGAACAGGGTGTTGGGCTCTGTGCGGAGCCGGACACGTGGCTGCGCTCCCCAGCCCAACACACAACCCGGTCCCTGCCCCTGCACAGTGCTGCTGGAGCGGGTCGCTGGGCTGCAGGGGAGGAGGAGCTGCCGAGGCCCGATGCAAACGGCCCGGCCGGCTCAGAATGCAGGGAGGGAGGGAGGGGGGCGGGGAGGAGGAGCTCTACAGCAGCTCCGGAATCTAGCCCAGCAAGTTGCAGGGGGAAGGGCTCTGGCTGCCAGAGCCCCATGTGAGCGGCTGACTTTCCTGCAGCCCTCCCAGCCGCACCTTGTTCTGCCTGGGGGGGAATTCCGGACATTTTGAGTGATTTACAAATTCCCCCCGGACGCTATTTTTAACACAAAAAGGAGGACATGTCCGGGTAAATCCGGACGAATGGTAACCCTACATAACACAGTTCCAGGGACCAGGTGATTCTGGTCCTTCTATTTTGCCTGTTGCTAGTGGGTTGCGGAGTATGACAACTCTGTTTAACCAGGTAGAGATCATGGCCAGGACACAAGAAAAGCATGAAGATAATTTAACTGTGTTACCCACTGACAATGTGGAAACTTGTAACAAGGAGGGAATGGTCCCTAAGCTTGTTTGTGTTGGGCCTGGTAACCTACATGTTGCCAGCAAGAAGGGTTGCAAAGGGGAGGAGAATGCCTTTAACCTTTTAAATATGGAGTCTAGCAGCTTGCCTGAAAAGCGGTTGTGTAAAAATCCTCCTAATGGGCCCGAGATGATTCTGGATGTAAGGGAAATTCAGAAGAAGTTGGTTGTGGCTTAGCAGAGCAATGCTTCTGTGAACTGTTGCTTAAAGCAGCTCCTAAGGCGAAGAATCCTTAGTTTTGCAAGCAGGGGTGTGGAAGTGATTTGATTGAGGTAGTTTCAGTTCCTAACTGCCCGTCTCTTTCAGATGTGTATGGATCCACTGACCCAGCTTTAGAAAGATCCAGTATGGATAACTTAGAGACGGTGTCAGATGGAATGAAAATTGTCAGAGAATTTGAACATCCCTATGATGACCAAGTGGCTGTGCTTGACCAGCTTGTTGGGTTGACAATGTTGTTGGAACATGAATGTCTCCATACTGACTCTTTGAGTAAACAGTCTGTGTCTCAGGTTCACAGGGAAGACTGGGTAGGTGAATCTACAGAACAGGACAGCTGTGCCGTTAATCTCTCGAGAATATAGGGGATGGCAGGCAAACTTTCATCTCTAGACATGTTGGACATGACTTGTAGTCTCTTAGTGGACTTGACATCTGATTCCATGTGGAAGCAGAGGTTGGTAATGGAAGGATAAAAGAACCTTGAGTCTAACATGCTAGTGAAAACGAAAGGTATCTCTTTAAGACAGAGTCTAGCCTTGGGATTGGTAAAGGTTAAAGATCTGAAAACATAAACAGGCTACTGTGAGCTGATGCGAATTACCTGACTGACAGTGGGGAGAAAGACTTGCTCACAGCTATTAGCAGAGAGGGCACAACTAGCCAGACAATGGATTCTGTTACACAAGAGAGCTCAGATTTTGACCCTCCAGGACAGGGAGGAAGGGAAAAACTTCATCCTGCAAATGAAATCCATAGGTTAACCCTAAACTACCAAAACCCCAAAGGTATTGAACAAACTGACCTCAAAAATGGTGTATCTAAACGAAAGGCATGGCATGACATAAATGATTGTACATATACACTTGTAAGTAATTTGATGTTAATATTAATACTAATGTTAACTTTTGTAACTAGTTTGTTGCTATTACCCAAAACTGTAAAAATGTACAATGTGCCTGATCTTTTGACAAAACCCTTGAACATGTTAAGAGTGATACATAAAAACACACTTTATGTTAAAGGGCTTTGTGATAGTGATGTTGCACAGCTAGTGCCTGTAACCAGTCTTGAAACTGTATACAGGAGAAAAGACATTACACACCTACTGTGCTGTATGAGAAGGGAAACTGAGGAACACCTTCATATTGCTTTCATGGCTAAATGCCAATATTCCTACACTATTGAGATCATTAATATCTACTTTGAGTTGATGTTAATTGCGTTCCAAACATTTGCTAAGGCTTGTATGGATAACTAGCTATTTTCTTTAGCTCTTGGCAAAATCATGAGACATACAGTAATTATGCTGAAAGAGCAATCCAAGCTTTAGTAATACAGGACCAAGAATGGAAAGTTCCTATGATGCATTCAGCAGTGTCTGTGACTCCCCTTCCTGCATCAGTTTTGCATTGGGGGTGTAACATTATCTGATTACAATATGACCATGTAGACCACTCATCATTAAGTCTAGTGTCTGGGTGTTGAACCAGGACTGGAATACTTAAGGAGGTTGCTTTGCTGACTTCCCGTTAGCCAGTGTGGTGAGACAGAAGTTTACTTTGGTTGCTGGTTTGGTATATCTCATGAAAGAATAACCAGTTTTTGTGTGTGTCTGCCCTATTTCTCAGCAGTTTGTTCCGAATTTGGTATTCTCAGTTGTGAACCATGAAGGCACGGTGACAGAAGAAATATTTTCTTTGTTTAATCACAACACACAATTAACCTGTGGAAATCACTGCCACAAGTTATTGTAATGGCAAAGGTGTTACAATGAAATGCATATTATGAATTATTGGTTACTAGGAAGGCACTTACCCTAGAAAAAGCTCGGTATAAACGGTCTATTCAAAGGGTCTCCACAAGAGCTGGTTATAGCTAGTCATTATGCGTAATTGGACAGGTTATGCACTACTTTTTTTCTGGAAAGTAGATGAGCCATCTCCAGTGGACACTTGATATAGTCAGACCTATTTGAGGTCCCTCTGTGTAGCACAGCAGCTGCACAAAAAGGGTGTTAATA
Source organism: Trachemys scripta elegans (assembly GCF_013100865.1). Classification (NCBI taxonomy): domain Eukaryota; kingdom Metazoa; phylum Chordata; order Testudines; family Emydidae; genus Trachemys; species Trachemys scripta. The sequence goes on from NC_048307.1 coordinate 28,956,492, forward strand.
TCTAGGCCCACCTGAACTAGATAGACCATGGATAATTTTGGGACCCTGTGCACCATGTGTGCAAACGTTAGTGTCTTCCCTGGTAAAATTACAAGGCGAAGCATGGAACACAGTGCTAAAAGCAAAGGGACACAGACCAAGGGTGAGAACAAAGGGAGTTGTATCTTGGTAACCGGACTTGACTCAGTGATGTCTTAGCTGGGATTTCTGCAAGTGGAGTTGCTTGTGTGAATTTTTTGTCCACTTCTGTTCAAGGGAAGAAGGATATTTTGTAAATAAATAAATGACACAACAAGGTGCTCTTAGTCTGTCTTCAATTTATCTTCCAAAGGGAAAATGATGCCTTGCAACCCCCCCAAATCAGCGACCACTCTGTAAAGAGCCAATAATGTTAGCAAAGTAAAAAGCTGAGGGTAAGGATCAGAAGAATAATAATAATTAATCTCCCAGCTGGCATACCAGTACAAGGGATATTAGTTCTCATGATTCAGCACAAAGACCAATCACTAGTTGCTTGAGGATTGGAAGAAGCTTCTTGCATAGACATTATGACCGAATGCACCCCTGTATTCACACTGCACACACTAGTGCAATAAACTTTGTACAAAATATGCCTTCTGAGGTATCATTTGAAAACAAATAACCCATGGGTCAATAATATCATGATGAAATGTGTGTAGCAACATTGTATGTAACATTATAAAGTTATAAACATAAGCTGAAATGAAGTCTGAAATAGATTTACTAGATAAGTCTGGGTAAACCAGTTTCTCAAAGACAAAGGACAAGCTGATACCACTACCAAGGTGTCATCAAAGTTGATTGGCAATCACTGGTCATTGGCCATTCTTTGGCAATGAAGTGGGGCAGAAACAGGTCAATCTGCATTATAGCAAGCAACAGCATGCAACCTCTTTCACCACAAGACTCCATGTCTCCATCCTCAAAGCAGGAAGGAATTTTATCTAGGCATAACCCTCAGGAAAATGCATTTCAAAGGGTTACTGGACTATAAATGTGAAGGGCAAAAATACTCCATGGTTACCTTTTTTTCTCTCTCTCTTTCACCTAAAATGACAAAAGAACAAGCCTCTTGACTTTGGGAGGGATCCTGACATGAAAATTTGGCCACCAATGTTGCTGGGAATATGTGGTAAGGATTTTTCCTTGAAGCAAGTCTACTTTGTTAAGTTTTATCACTAGAAAGCATTTTATCTTCATTTCTCTTGTAACCATTTCTGACTTTAATGCCTTGTACTTGTACTCACTTAAAATCTCTCTCTTTGTAGTTAAATAAACTTGTTTTATTCTTTAATCAAAACTAACCCAGTGCTGTGGTTAAATTGAATTGTGTAGGTAACTCATTAAAATAGCAAACTTCTGTACATTGATCTCTTACAGAGGCAACAGATCTCCAATATCTGGACTGTTCAGGTGAGGGCTGGCTGGTGCAGAACACACGTTTTTGGGAAAAATTGGGACTGGGAGCATGTTGAGGTCACCCTGCAAGTAGTAACCAAGGCTTCTGGAAGCTGGAATGTGGCTGGTGTGCTGCTGACAGGTGCTAGGGTCAGAGTTGATGGATCAGGCTTGTGGCTTGTACACAGACACTCAGGGTGTGACCTGCATGCTGACAGGCTGATTGTGAGCGACCCAAGTAGAAATTTACAACAGCAAAGCATTGTGAGGCACCAAGGTTGCAGGGCATGTGTGACAACACCACACTGGTCTGGATTGTACCCCAGAATGTCTTAGGCATGTAACTGAATAATTGTCTGTTATAGGGGCTTCATGATTTTTCTCTGAAGCATCTGGTACCAAGCACTATTGGAAACATGATACCAGTCTACATGGATCATTTGTCTGATCTGGTATGGTCACTCCTATTTTCCTGATGTCTGGAGGCATGAGGACATGGTTGGGAGTCAGGTAACCCTGGGTTATGACCCTGCCTCTGCCACTGATTTATTGTACAGCCTTAGGCAAGTTACTTCAAACTCTGTCTCAGCTTCCCCATGTGTAAAATGAGGGTAATAGTACATACTCACCTATCTCCCATGGATGTTGTGAGGATTTATAAGTTGGTGACTGTATAGTACTTTGCACTCATAAGGCACTATAAAAATGCAGCACTCAGTCATTAGAGGTGTATGCTTCTCCCTACTGACACAGGAACTCCAGAGAGATTTCACAGTTCAGCAGAGACAGGTAACTGTTTAATTAATAAATGGCTGAGATTTCAATGCTAATCTGTTAGCAGTCAATAACTGAGGCCAAGTAGTCATTAGATCAGATTTCTATCATCCCGTACTATAAAAATACCTTTGCATAGCAGTGTAGAAAATACTTATGCCATTTGGAAGGGGATAACAAAAGGCAAAAAGGTGTTTATTGTAAAAAAAAAAAAAAAGACTGCTTTAATGAGGAAAACTCCTCTGTATATATTTCTTGTTGGAGCAATCCAAATACTAGATCCTCCCATGAGTCATACCTTGGAATATGAAAACCACCCACAAATGTGGAGCAACACTTACTAATGAGATGGAGTATAAACCCTTGTCAGAAGTTGTAAGCATTTACAAGTTTACTTCTGCTTAAATTATCAGTTCCACTAATGCCCTGTGAACAATTCATATGTTGGACAATGAAGCAAAGCCAAGTGCCTTCATACTGTAGCTGAAACAGTTTCAACTTTGAAACTGGAAGAGCGCTATTATCTGGGTTAGGAGCTGAGACTGGATTCCTCTTTTTCTGAGTCTCCACTCTGCTCCTCAACTCTGTGCCTCAATTCACCCATCTGTCAAATATACCTACCTCCTTAATAGGGTTGTCATGAGAGTGAATTATCTAAAGCACTTTGAAATCCCCTGATGAAAGACGTGAAGCATTGTTATTCAGTAACTATGAATTATGCTTTATCTATTTATTAACAACCTTCACCACCTTCATAGCATTTACTGATTTAGTAATTTTAATCCCATAATAATGATCACTTCTCCCATGAGTGTAATGCAGCCACCTCCAGTGAAATATAATAACCATTACAACAATGCTAGGATGACCACACAATGGTTGTGGGACAGGTAGTGTAGAAGAACATCATTTTGCCTAAGAGGTAAGTATCAATAGCCCTATTTTACAGATGGGGAAACTGAAGCATGGAGTGGAGACAAGGTCACTCAGCAGGCCAGTGGTGAAGGTGGGAATAGAACTCAGGTCTCCTGTATCCCAGTGCAATCCTCTATTCACTAGGCAACACTGCCTCCCCATAATGATGTCTACAATTGCAAAATGTCATGCCATAATGTTTAGATATTGTAAACCTGAGAGTTTACATTTCATCCGAAAGTGGACAGCTCCCACAATACAGCAAGGTGCTCCAGTATCATGGTGATGAAAATGGTATAAAGAATCTGAACAGAACTGAATAGTGCCTCCACTTCCAATACCAGGCTGGGGCATTAGCTCACTACTGGATGAAGCACATTTATGAAATTGCAATCAGTACAGCCAGTAGCACCTCACTATTATCTATTAAATTCAGTCTACGGCTTGACTGGGCTAACCCTGCTTAGCCTGGGAGATCTAAAGATATTGCAGCCTATGGTGGGATAGTTCCAGGCCATTCCCATGGTTAAGGATGTGGCTTGGGCAACCTTGATATTTCCAGCATCACTTTCTCTCTCTCCGACTGGTGCTCCATAGCAACATGAACCATCCTGGGAGACAGCACAACCAGAAGTGAGAGGTCAGTGATGCAGCTCTAGATCAAGTCCAGGAAAAGCTAATTCTAATAGCCCCTAATGGCCAAAGCATTACAATATTTTATTTGATCTGGTATCACATGCATACTCTCTCCCATGCCACTAATCAGATCTCTGTTTTTATTTCTTTTCTACACTCTTCAGCTCTCTTTTGTCTTCTATTCCCACTCTCAGCTTCATCACTTCTATAATGCTGTCCCTTACACTGGAACAGTTTCCCTGCACCCATCTCTCCAGTATCCCCTTCTTTTCTCTTCCAGAGCCTTCCTTAAAAACCATGTCCTCAAGCAATCTCCTTTTTTCTTCTCAAACAGCCATCACCAACCAGCCTCAGCAGTTCAAGTACCATGCGCTTGAAGAACACAATCAGCTCACCAAAGGACTGTGATGTCAAAAGCAATCTGTATACCAACACCAGTCCCACCCTGGAGCTCAAACACAAGATGGACAAACTCAAGTAGGTCTAGTTGCAGAGTGGGCAGCCTGCTGTGATTAACACAGACAAAACACCTCCCTTATCCTTCCATCCCCTTTCCTCATGTAGAGCCCTATGCCCAGCCAGAGAAAGCCTGTGCCAATAACAGCACTGTGGAAGCTCTTTTGTTAAATTTTTGTAGTCTTCTTCAGCTTCACGGTGTTTCCCATCAGTTTGCTCTCTAGCAGTGACTGTTAAGACCTTGGGTCTGGCCCCATGAAAATCAGTATGCGTTTTCCCATTGACTTCAGTGGGGCAAGGATTTCACCCTTGCTACTGTTGTTGGTCAGAAAAAATGCTTCCCTTTTACTCTTTTGGATTCTTGAAGCTTTCCCTTCAATAATTATCCTCTTAGAGCAGATTTCAGTGCTATTTACAAACAGGGAAAAGTTGTGCCCACTAACAAACATGCACAGCCTTCTCTCCTGCTAACTGCAGTTAGGATCCACATGATGATCAAGATTGCAAAATGCCCTTTCTAAAATTAACTTTCCTCTTATTTCATGAGTGATCATTGTGATTTTTTATATTTCTCTCTCTCTCTCTCTCTCTCACACACACACACACACACACACACACACACACACACACAGATTGCCCATGAAATAAATAATTTAATACCCTTTTTTCCTCCCCATCCCCAGAAACTTGTAAGAGGAAAGTTCATAGCTTTACCATAATATATATATATATATATTATGTCACTTTAGAGGAATGTGTAATTTGCTACATTGCAGAAATATATGTTATGTTGTCATTAGTTATACAATATGTATATGCAGATTTGCACCCCTGAGCTGTAAAATGCAATCTTATATTCTGTAAGAAAGAGATATTCTATGATTAAAATATGATCAATTATCTTAACAATTTTTTTTAAGCTGTGGTTCTTTCAGGAAGGGCTGCCCGTGACTGACAGTTTCAACCACCTCTGTATCTCTATGGAGACAGCCAACCCTTAAGGCAAAGACTGGTAAACAGGATAACTCAGAAAAGACATCATTGTGTAAGACAAATTTTCCTTTTCCCTCTATGAAATCTTTTCACAATGGTAGTAATATTTGCAGACTGTGATCAGACACTCATTCTTTCACACAAAAGGAATTTATGAGCCTACTTGGCAAAACTAAAGTTTATTTTCATTTTTTTCCTAATTGTAATCACCAGCTGCAGTATTTTTTTTTAAACCAATAATGGATCCAAATTCTCCTACCTACTGATAATTCAACATATTAAGCACAAGCCCATCAGGAAATGGTCTCAATGAATAATAAGTCAAAATAAGGTAAGGTACTTCAGCTCATATTTGGCTGATGCTTTTAAGACTGGTCTTTAGGAAATAATAATGTTGTTTTGAAGATTCATCTACTCATAATAGACACTCCATGACAAATGATTTATTTTCAGACCAGCAATTTATGAAGAGCAGGTGGAAGATGGGATACATTTAATGAAAGTTTCAAAACATAATAGGACTAAAGGCAATGCATCAATTTCTGAATCTCCAATCAAGAAGGTAATGTCCTTAATGGTTTTTAGAGATCTGCTTCTCAGAACTATCATGTTAAGTTATCTGACTCCAAGCAGAGCCAATCATTTCTAGCCTCACTTTTCCCACAATGCCAAGTTATGAAATCCATTTATCTTTTCTGTGTAGAATACACTAGTTACAGCCATAACACATCCTTGCTATCAGGGAAACAAAGTGCAATGGAGGCCTTATGATACATTTATTAACTGCTTAGTGTCTCTTTAATAGAGAAATACAAATGCTGCTTCTACAACATGCCCAGGGATTCACTTATGACTGTGACTGAAGTGTACTAGGGTACTGAATACATTGAAACAGATGTTTACTTTCACTAAGGGAAAAAGTATGCTCAAAACAAAACATTTTAGTTATCTCACAAAAAGAGATTCTGACCAAATCCTGATTCACTGAGACTGTAATCCTTGTCTAGACTACACTACTCAGTTATATCACGCATATCTGAGAAATAATCATGTGAACTTAGTAGCTAAATATGCAAGCCCCAGTCCTTCAAATTGTTCCATATGGACATAGAGTTCTGCCACACAGTCACCTAGCAGCATTGGGGCCAGAAGTATATGAAGGAAAATATTGATGAAATGTCAGTATAACTCTTTGATTGACATTAAAATGTCCAGCAATGTTGCCTTGTGAATTAAAACCAGGGGGCAATTTTAGTGCTATTCATCACCTCTTTTATTCATTTATTAATGAGCCTTTAGCTGATTTACAAGAGTGAAAGTTGTGCTTTATTTCCATGATGTTTGTGGAAAGCCAAAGCATCACTAATAGTGACACAAAATATTTGCATAATCATTTTCCCCATGCCCATTTTGAAAGGCTCTTCCTATTATTCACATAATAGACTCAAACCACTATGAATGTTTGTGGATAAATCACAAAAAGAAAAGGAAAGCTTAATGTTTGTAAAATGTCATCCAGTCAAAGAACAGAAACAATGCTATGTGACTTGTGACCATTCAGATATAATGTGCAACAAATATGGAACACACAGGGAGCGCACACTGCAAAGAACCCATGTGCTAAAATTTCTTAAGATTATCTGAAGAACCTGATTGTGGATAATTTGCTAACAGAAGAAAATAGCTAAAGTCAAGAAATACATTTTTCACAGCTCATAGTTCACACCGCTCTGCTGAGAAGCTTTGCTGGCATTCAAGAATTAAATTTGCCTATCAATGTCCACTTTAGAAAAATAGAATGGCACTATTCTTTAGACACCTGACTGTCAGTTATGGTTCATGAAAGTGCAATCTCTCTCAGAATTTCCCTTCAGTTGGAATTTTCCCTCTGAAGCGATACAGTATTATTTTGTGCCTGTCACTGTTCAGTTTATGTAGTGTAGTGGTAGCTGTATGGGTCCCAGGATATTAGAGAGAGAAGGTGGCTGAGAGTACAGAGATGTTCATGGACCACTCTAATTTGAATAGTCCCTTACAATATGCACTAACTACCAATGCTAAACAATCTTGCATTTTGCTGTGAGTACCTTTTCCAAAGTTGAGGAAGAGCTCTGTGTGGCTCAAAAGCTTGTCTCTCTCACCAACAGAAGTTGGTCCAATAAAAAGTATTAACTTACCCCCCTCGTCTGTCTAGTATCCTGGGACTGACACCGCTACAACAATGCATACAACATGGTTCAGTTGGTCAGTTAAACAGTTGAGAAAACATGTTGATCACTGTTAAAGTTCAGTTCAATTAAGGCTATATTGAAAAGCAGTTATTTGTAATTACTCTTTATTTCTATAGACATGTATATAGTAATTAAAAATACAATTATTATTTATTATTTGTATTACCATAGCACCTACGAGCCCAAGTCATGAGCCAGAACCCCTTTGTGCTAATTGCTGTACAAACTGAACAAAAACATGGACCCTGCCTCAGAGAATTTACAGTCTGGGTATAAGACATGAAACAATGGGTGATTACAGACAGACCAATGAATGAGTTCAAGGACACAATGAGACAGCATTGGTCACCATGATAGACAGTGGTCTCAGCACTCCACTCCAGGGCTGGAGCACCCACGGAAAAAAATTAGTGGGTGCTTAGCACCCAGCGGCAGCCAGCTCCTTCCCCTCCCCCCCCCAGTGCCTCCCATCTGCCAATGGCCCAACCGATCAACTCCTCCCACTCCCTCCCAGTGCCTCCTGCCCGCCGTGATCAGCTGTTCCATGGTATGCGGGAGGCGCTGGGAGGGAGACAGAGGAGCGGGGACATGATGCACTCAGAAGAGGGGTCAGAACTGGGTGGGGTGTGGGGCAGAGTGGGGGCAGGAAGAGGTGGGGCAGGGTGGAAGATTGAGGGAAGGAGAGGGGGTGGGGCCTGGGGCAGAGCAGGAGTGAGGGTTTGGGGTGGGGGTGGGGTCGGACAGGTGGCGGAGCGAGGAGTTGAGCATTCCCAGGGCCTGGAAGAAGCTGGCATTTATGTCTAACTGTTGTCAAGTTTTTTGTAGGCCTCAAGGGAAATGGGATCTTTAAGGAGGAATTTGAAGGATAATGAGGTAACTCCATGGATATTTATGGGGAGTTCCTCCCAAGTGTGAGGGGAAGAATGGGAGAAAGCACAAAGGTGACTGAAAATGTAACAAATGTGTGATGGAGGCTGGTATCATTGGCCCATCAGAGGCGAGAATCAACATATCTATAGTCAATGAGAAATGATAAGTAGCATGGGGATAGGCCTTGAGAGTGACAGCGAGAGCTTATGTTTGATGTGCTACACAAGGGGGACCCAGTGAAGGGATGCAAAGAGGGATGTGGGTGACATAATTAAAGCAATGGTCTAGGAAAATTATCTTTGCAGCAGCATATTGAATGGATATGAGTGGGACAAGACAGCATTTGTCAAGGCCAGAGGGAAGGATGTTGTGAGACATGAGATGATGAGAGCCTGGACAAGAGTTTTAGCCATGTGAATGGCTAGGAAACATTGTATTTTAGAGATGCTATGCACAAAGAATCTACAAGATTTAGACATAGCTTGCATGTGAAGACCTAGAGAGAAGTCTGAGATGAAGAGGATACCCAAGTTATGGACCTCAGTGACAAGCAGGTTGTAGTGTTGTCCACAATGATTGAGAAAAGAGGAGTGCGGGGAAGGCTTTGGAGTAAGATTAAGAGATCTGTTTTAGCCAAGTTGAGATTGACTTGATGGCTAGACCTCCATGAAGAGATGTCAGAGAGACAGGCTTAGATTTTAGTTTGGACAAAAGGGAGGAAGAATCATAGATATGTGGGGCTGGAAAGTACCTCAGACATCATCTAGTCCGGAGGTTCTCAAACTGTGGTCTGTGGACCACCAGTGTTCCACAAGCTCCATTCAGGTGGCCCACAGATAGTTCTGTCTAAGGTGTGTGCCTGGGCGGCCGCACATGAAAGAAGGAAGGGCCACCCACCTAATTAGTGGAGCCACGCAGGTGTGGCTCCTCTAATTAGGTGCCTGGACCCTGGAGAAGACGCACATGTAAAGTGAGGTGGTGGCCTTGGGGGGAATAGGGGGTAGGTGGGAGGGGGCAGTGGGGTGAGAAAAAGGGGGTGGGGGGAATTTGGGATGTGCAGGGCTGCAGTGGCCAGAGAAAGAGGTGACTTTTCCCAGTTCCAGAGCTCCGGCTGTCGGGGAGAGATGGCCCTCCTTCCCAGCCTCAGCTCTGTGGCTGCTGGGGCGGGGGAGAGACCCCCCTCCTTCCCAGCCCCAGCTTGGGGGCTGAAATGGTGGGGGAGAGAGGGCACATCCATTGCATTAGAAAGGTAAGACTACTGATATTAAAATATGAGTTGTGTGCTTTTATTTGTAGAACAAAAAAACATTAAATTATTAAGTTTTTTTTTATATAGTGCTTTTATCCAAAGCACTTTACAATAGTTAGCTAATGGTACAAACAACATTTGTAAAAATGACTAAGTGGTCTGCTGAGACCCTCAGCAATTTTCAAGTGGTCCGTGAAAAAAAAAAAGTTTGAGAACCACTGATCTAGTCCATTCCCCATGCTGAGGCAGGACCAAATATACCTAGACCAATCCTGACAGTTGTTTGTTTAATCTGTTCTTAAAAACCTTCAGTGACAGGTGTCAAAGTTCAGGGCAACTGCACTTATATTTCTCCGTCATGGTCCAACAAGGGAACCCACTCTGGGCTCCCAGCTCCTCATCTGTCATTTCCCTTGGGTGGAAACCTGCGTGTCTCTCCCTCCTGACTGGGTTATTTCTAGGCTACACAATTCCCTGCCAATGCTGTTATTCCTCAGCAAGAAAGACCACCTAAACTGGTCTATATCTGATCTTTGCTTACTCTATGAGGGCTATAAACTGTAATTGCCACAGTTATAAATTACCACACAGTTCTTTCTAAGCAAGTACATTCATTCTGAACACAGATAAAATATATTAAAATCAATAAAAATATCTACACACACTAATAAACTTACCAGAAACTACCCCAGCTTCAGCAAGGGCTCTGGCCAACGCACAGTCCTTCAAACCCCACCAAAGGATTTTTTCTGTGCTCACGAGTTCATAACAGCTGCTAGCTCAGAACAAGCACACCTGTGAATCATTTTGTTATACAATTTGGACCTCTCATCTGATCCTCATGCAATAGTTGATTAGCAGACAATGGGGACAGCCCTGAGTGGATACAAAATTTATATCCATGGATGCGGATATCAACAGATATAAATTGGTATCCGCGGAGCTGCAGGTCTCTACCAGGAACTGCAATGGCAAAAGCAGCAACATGTTGGGCTGCTGCTCCCAGGAGCCAGCACCTTGCACCAGCAGCTCCTCCAGCATGATGTACTGCCCCCAGTCCCACCCACTAGGGTGGGCACAAGGCTCACCGGCAGCTGTTCCTGGTCGCACTAGTATATGCAATCAGCTCGCACGCTCCCAGACAGGAGTCTCTTCCATGCAGCAGTCTCTGTCGCCTGTCTGGGAGCATGCAAGTCAATTGCACACACTAGTGCAACCAGGACCAGCTGCTGGTGAGCCTGGTACCCACCCCAATGCATGGGGAAGTACAGCCATACTGGAGGAGCTGCCAGTGTGGGGCGCTGGCTCCTGGGAGCAGCGGCCCAAGATGTTGCTACTTTCGCCACTGCAGTTCCTGGTAGATCCCTGTAGCTCTGCAGATACCAATTTATATCCACGGATATACGCATCCATGGATATAAATTTTGTATCCGTGCAGGGCTCTAACAATGGGTTTCTCCTCAGGCCACTAATTCAAAAGGAAGGGTCCAGAGGTGAGAAGTTGCTTTCTTCTTCTTCCAAGTATTTCTTAGGAATCCCACTTAATTTTGTTTGTCTAGAACACGGTTTCAGAGAGTCCTTTGAAGCTCATAACACTTCCCAAGGTTTACATTAGTCCCATCTCCTAGTGAAGTTACATACAATCCAATTATAACACAAACATTTGCATTTTTAATATGAGCTCCTAAAATACTCAAATTTAATTCAATAAGGTTTAATTTAATTCAATAATGTTTGCCCAGGACATTGCAGGAAATTGCCATATCTGTCACAACATAGATTCCACAACCTTCCTTGATAACCTAACCCACTACTTAACTGTCCTAAAGTTAGAAAGTTTTCCCCAATATCTAACCTAAATTTCCCCTGGTGCAAATTAAGACAATTACTTCTTGTCATCCCTTAATTGGACATGGAGAACAATTGATCATTGTCCTCTGATAACAGCCCCTTAACATATTTGAAGACTGTTATCAAGTTCATCCTCAGTATCCTTTACTCAAAACTTAACATATGCAGGGTTTTTTTTAGCTTTTCCTCATACACCATGCTTTCTAAGCCTTTTATCGTGTTTGTTGTTCTCCTCTGGACTCTCTAAAATGTGTCCACATCTTTCTAAAATGGGGAACCCAAAACCAGACACAATTCTCTAGCTGAGGCCTCCCCGGTGCTGAGCAGAGAAGAATAATTACCTCCCATGTCTTACATACATACATAATAAAATCCACCTTTTTTGCAACTGCATTGCATGGTTGGTTCCAATTCAATTTGTGATACACCATCATCCTCAGTTCCTTTTCTGTAGCACTATGGACTAGCTATTTCTTCCCCATTCCGTACTTGTGCATTTGATTTTTCCTTCCTAAGGATAGTACTTTGCACTTACCTTTATTAAATTTCATTTGGTGAGTTCAGACTAATTCTCCAATTTGTCAAGAATAATTTTGAATTCTAATCCTGTCTTCCAAACTGCTTGCAACCTCTCCCAGCTTGGTGTCATCTGCACATTTTATTAGCATACTGTACTCTCCCTTCCATTACCCAAGGGAGAAGGAAGATGGGGTGGTAGTTGGAGATGCAAACGGGTTGGGGAGTTTAAGATGGGGGATACTAAAGTATGCTTGTATTGTGGGGGGAAAGAGTTAAAGGAAAGAGAGAGAGGTTGAGGAGAAGAGTAAGGGATGGGATGGGAGTGGGTGTGATGGAGATCAGGAGATGGGATGGGATGGGGTCACTGGGGTAAGTGGAAAGGTCAGGGGAGGAAAGCAAACAAGAAACTTCTACATCTGTGACAGAGGAGAAGGAGGAGGATCAGGTGTACGAAGGGAAAGGAGAAGGGAAGACAAGCCAGGGAGAGAGTGAATACATGAAAAAATAAATCAAAAAGAAATGCACTGAGAGAATTATAACCAAAGTGTTATAATCTCCTATGTGTGTTACTGCTATAGCTGGGAAGCCATCTACACCACTGAGGAGAATATGATCTGAATCTTGTAAGTCTGATTTATTGTAAAACTCAAAGAATCCTTGATTAGGGTAACTGAAATATATGAAATACATCTGTTAGTCTTAAAGGTGCCACAGGACTCTCTGTTGCTTTTCACAGATCCAGACTAACACAGCTACCCCTCTGATACTTGAAATATCTAGATCTCAGAAATCACAAAGTTAAAAGCTTACTCTTTTAGTTGGAATTGTTAAGGTGTCTGATTATGGAGTATGACTGAGCAGAATAACTGAATATTTATATAGTAATTTGGCCAAATGTTAACAGTGGTGGGGAAATGGGGTAACAATCGAGAGGTGTATTAATTTAATAAGCATCAGTGCTGGAGATGAATAATTTTAAATAGATCAACTAGGGGGTAATGGGGTGGCACAAAGAAATGGAAAATTTAGGCTAAGTATAATGAGAAAATTCCTGACTATGAGATCACTTAGACTGTGGAATAATTTTCCAAGGAAAATAATCTAAGCACTCTGGAGAATTATCATTATTGTTTACTCCAGTAGGGAAGTAATTTTTGTAAATACAAGGTCAATATGTGATATAACTGATGGAATGTTGTGGTCCTTACAAAACTCTGAGAAGATATGATAGTCCACAGTAATGATCTACCAAGTAAACGTCATGTTTTAAAAATTAGACAAGATCTACTTACTCCAACAGATTAAATAATAGCAATACAAAGAAAAAAAATGTAAACAGTTTTGGGGTAGTACACAGAAAATCCTATTTGGAAAGTGCGCTCACAAGACATATCCTGACAGATGCCATTAAGAAATAAAGTTTACATGTGTAAACCTTGTGCTCTGTACATACTTTCTCATGAGCTTCATTGTCAAGCAAAAATATATTCTACAGCTATACAGAAAATTATTATTGTAGTGTCCCTGTAGATTCAAGGCATTGAAATTCTTTCCAAAAAAATACCTAGATACTGTACTATAATTTACCTTACTTCAAGATACACCACTGACCCTATTTTCCAAGTAGCCACCTTAAAATGACAAGAGAACTAAATGACCAATTAGATACCAATAAGCTGAAGCCACATTTCTCACCCCAACTTTGCCTGAACAAAATGTGAAATATAATTTTGGCATTTTTATGCTCCTTTTTGATCTCTCTAAGGAATAAAATCAGCAAGAGATTGGCATGATGAACAATTAGAAAATTACTTTGTTCCCTGGAGATAATACCCTTTTACAAATGGTTAGAAACCTATAAGAATCCCTTCCCCCTACATATGGGACTCCTGGGCTCTTCAGATGATGCTGATAGAAACTGCAGTCATGCAGAAACTCTGCATCTGTCTCAGAACTCTGGTGGATTCAATCAAAGCAGCTATTTAAGTCTACAGCGATAGTAATCTAGATCATCAACATCAGAATTATTTTCTGGTAGCTCTTACATATATGGGACCAGAAACTCAACTGCAGCAAAGGAGCACACAGTACAAATCAGTGTGTTTATAGGCAAAGATGGAGTAACAGTCACCTTTGTACTCCTTGGTCTTGGGGCTGCTATCTGCATGGCCAATTCACCAACCTAAATTAGTGTCCTCACTCCTCTATCTCGCACTGTCTGCTAATAGCTCCAAGGTGATGAAGCCATGCATCAGCACAGCATAGACTCGCCAGGTCCTCTGTCTCCCAATCTCTATACCAGTGACAGGGAAGTGTGGAGGCACAGAAACCTTTGTCAGCTTTTTGCCTAACAGAAGATCTTCCTTGCACTGGGGTGATGCTTCTGGGAAGTTGGCTCTTCAGCTGGAACTGACTGACAGAGTAATATGGCTGCCCCACACTGGAGGATACAGCCAATAATTCTGAAAGGTCCATTGTTATTCATTTACCAAGAAGTTCTCCTGGCACGTGTAATCCTACGTCACAACTGGAACTGCTGACATAAGGTCAAATCCTCAGGTGAAGTCCATTGGACTTCAGTTGAAGCTACAGCTATTTACACCAGCAGAGGTCTGACCCATTAAATATAATGTATCTGATTGCTGGAATTCTTCTTTTCCTCCCTTCAAGCAATGCCATAGGAGCCTTCTTTTGGTTTGCTATCCATTGGCAGTCCCTTTTGGATGAGGGACTTCCCACCTCTGTCAGAGATGCACTGATCTACACCAGTTGAGGATCCAGCCCCAGGTGTTATTCTCTGTTACTATGGTTAGCTGTTTGGCTTTGCTTCCTTGAAACAATAAAAAAACCCTCAGTTACAAAAGTACATATTCTGCTTCATCATGTAATGCTCTGCCTTCTGACAACATTATTTTACAGAATATCCGTGTAAAATGCAATGTGATTCACATTCGAAGGACAATGTCAGGACAATAGATATTACTAGGAGTGTCTATAATCCAAATGATCTGGTCTGTTATATTTTAGAGCCATATGACAGTGATCAGTAGTTACCAGTTGAAATGGTTGAGCAATAATTATTTAATTCTTGGACCCCTGATGAGGGGGCCAACAGTGCACCAGCAATGATAAGGCTTTTAATGCATGCTAATTTGCAAGGCATGATACATTTAATAATCCCTCATCTGAGTAAACTGTAAGGAAGGCAGCAGGAGGAATAATTAATTTACATTAATAGCTCTCAGTGTGGCTTGCTAGAGTGCCTGAGTGAAAAAAAAAAAATCTGAAGAGCTAGAAATAAGAGTTCACACTGCAACAACTATTTGCATTCTGATCCTCTAAAAACCTATAAGTGCATAATTAGATACCAGGCAGTTGGTACATTTAATAGAGAACAAGATGTGCCAACAGCAAACTGTAGTCACACAGCAATTTGCAAAAGAGTAGCAAAAACTGCTTTTTCTCAAGTGTTTAGTTTACAATTAGGGAATCATTTCAGAGCGAATCCTCATTATGCTGCCTGATGGCAACTGATGGATCATTCTCATAAAAAGTGTTTTGAAGAAAAAATAGCGATGGATTCATTGCATCATATTGTAATGGGCATGTAAAACTGTATAGTGTATTGTGAAATAATGAAATGTAATGAACTCTTAACCCCATAAACGTCCTGCTCCTGCTAACATCTCTCTCAAGATTGCAAGAAATATGAAGAGTTCCTCCATGAAAAGATAGCTAACATTCACAGCAACCACCCCCTTCCTAACTATTACATCTCTAACTCCCATCTCTTTGGTCCAGTTTCCTCTGTATTCAGGGCCGGCTCCAGGGTTTTTGCCGCCCCAAGCAGCAAAAAAAAAAAAAAAAGCTGCGATCTGTGGCACTTCCAGCTGCTGCCACTTCATTCTTCGGCAGCAGGTCCTTCGCTCCAAGAGGGACTGAGGGACCTGCCGCTGAATTACCACCAAAGAACCAGACGTGCTGCCCCCCTCCGTTGGTAGCATGCCCTCTCTTTGCTGCTGATGTAGGTCTCCTGGCTGGGGTTTCCCTGTGCTCCAGCAGCACTTGGCTAACAAAAAAAAAAGTGGTTGGGGCAGTGTAGATTTGCTCAAGATTGGGGTGTGTCTATAAAGGTGACTTAAATCCATCTTTGCACCTCCCCGCCCCAAATCCATCTTTGCACCTCCCCGCCCCAAAAGGGACGGGGAGGTGCAAAGATGCAAAGGTGCAAAGGACACTTTCTAGTTGAGACCTTTAATGGAATGTGAAGAATAATTCTCATATGTTGAAGTCAATGAAAATTAAATAAACAAGCCTACTAATCTCTTAAAGATATGGTTACTCCCACCTTAATATATCAAGGGAAGCTACTTGTATAAAACAATATATATATATATTTCTTAGAGTAAAAATCTATTTTGTTGAGAAGCATTTACCTGTACAATACTTGCAGAAAAAAGGTGCTATAGAAAATTAAGTTATATTGTGCCAGTGATAGTCCAGGGTAGGGGGTTGGAGGGATTTGTAGGATGTACATGCACTCTCTCTCTCTCTCTCTCTCTCTCTCACACACACACACACACACACACACACACAAAATACTTAGTTAGATGAACATAAAAGGAGTAATGATTATAGATCTTTCAGTTTTTGGGTGACCAACCCAAAGTGGCCTGATTTTCAGAGGGCAGGTGCTTAGCACTTTCTGGAATTCAGGCCCCTAACAGTGCTCTACCTGGGACACCCATATATTTAGACACCCAAAATGACCAATCACATATGGCAGTCTTGAACTGAGATTTTGTTTGACCACCATAGACAATAAAAGTCAATTCTTATCCATGATGAAATAAGGACATTACAAGGAAGAAATGTCAACATTTCTAAAAATCTGTAACCTTTTTATCTGTTGTAGCAAACTGAGCAGCTCTGTATTACAACTCTGCAGAAAATCAGTAAAATGAAAGCACAGACTCTACAAAACAGATACTTTTGTTGGTTAGGGCCCAATCCTGAAAAGATGCCAAGCATTCTGAAATGGGATCCTTAAAAAGCACACAGCACATACATAATATCTGACCAAAGTTTGCAAGCAAGCAAGCAAACTACTAAGTGCTTACCACAATGTTTTGATGCAGATTTTACACAGTGATTGGAGCATATGTTCCTGATATAAAATTATTAAAATGCTTCCATAAGAGATGGAAATCACATTTGTGCCAAGGTTGTATGTTTTCAGAGAATATACCTGCAAATTCCATTAAAAAGCTGTTTTGCACATTGAAATAGGTCTCATTTATTCACAAATCATACGCATTATAATAATGACTTAATGAAATCAGCCTACATGTGTGCACATAGGAATATAATGAGAAAGCACATCACAGTAACTTTCTCTTCTCTGTATCTCCTACACACACCTAGATTATTTAATTCATTGTATTTATGGAAGGAACTTGATTAAAACCAAAACTTATTTAACAAATGTAATAAGATTTCTGAAAATTTTCCCTAGAGAAACTTCAAAAGAAATATTTTTAAGATTTTTTTTATTGAGAAACTTTCTTTTCCCTGTGGAAATGTTTGCACTATCCAAAATAAAATAAAAAATCTTTCAAATTGACATTTCAAAACAAAATAAAAATATCCACTTTATTTTAACATAAAATGTCATTTCATTTGAGGTAGTATGTTGGTTTGTTTTTGTTGCAAAAACTAAACAAGACCAAAACCAAACAAAACCAAAAAAAAAAAAACCACAGCATGATTTGACAGTATAAGTGGAAAAAAAAAATTGGTAGTTTCAAAAATTCCTGTGGGAAAACCAACATTTTTCATTGGAACTTACATTTTCACATTAAAATACTGTTTTTAGTGAAACCATATTTATCAGCAGGAAAATGCTCGAATGAAGAATTTCTAACACCTTTACTTAACATTTATTAGCTCCTAATTGTAGGCCACATTGTACCACTACTGTTCATACTTAGTAGCACCTTACCCTACACGTAGTCCCATCAGTAGGATCTCACTGATATCACTAGGACTTTTTGTGAAGCAAGGTACTAGTCAATATGATTACGAATGAATGAACCTTAAAATAAGTGAGATCAATTTGGGTCATATGGTTTTGGGCAGTTTGGACATATTTTCGCTAATTTAATTCTTCTAGATAGTAAGGATATGTTTTATTTTCTCCTTACAAGCATGCAATGAATTATATGAAATCATTGTAGTGATCTTATTTTCAGACTGTGAATCCCTCTAAAGTGAGTAGTTACACAAGTTACATTTGGCTGGATTCTGTTTCTCTTACTCAAAGTCAATAGTACCTTACACCACAAACAGGGCCATTGATGTCAATGGGATTCCTTATGGAATAAGGCACTACTCAACAGGTATGTTTGCACTAGAGAGTATGGCTCCTCTCAGGGTATACCTTGTTCTGCTCAGTCAAGTTAAAAGTCATTGAATGCATCCACAGTTGGAAAAAAAATCATAGCTGGGTCCAGGTCAATTAACACGCCCTGTCCTAATTGTGACTCTTTTTTTCTACTGAAGACAAGTCCAGTGGGAGTAAGGGCATTACAATCTAGTCCAGAGGGATCATCTTCTTCGATTCTCGTCCATCAGCTCCCCAGTGACGAAGGGCCAAATGAAATCTCTCCATCTCTTTATATCTTGAATCAGCTCCACACCTTTGTTTATCTTTCAACTATTTTGTTTTATGGCATTCTTCACCCTGTTTATCCACTGCATCCTTGGCCGTCTTCTATTTCTAGTTCCTTGCACTCTGGTATGTTAGTATTAGGATATAGATATTCAGGCTTGTCTGTAAAGGCCTACACTTTAAGAATTTACGTGTATTCTTATCACTTAGCTACTTATAGAGGTATAAAAGAAAGAATCAAAATCACTGTCTGTGAAACGGCCTCTCGTACTGTGAGAGTCTGAGGCTCTGTTCTTAGGCTAAGTAAGGCCTTTGGCTAAGCAGCAGAGGCAGCCATAAGCTGTGAAGTGAACGGTCACATCCTCACATTCCAAACTAGTCACATTAAAATAAGGCAATCTGGGCCTGTTAGGAAGGTGATCTGATCTTTCACCTCCAGATAAAGGGAAAAGCCTAGAATATGTAAAAGAAAATTTAGTTTGATAGTTTTCTGTCTGGTAAGAACTCACTTATCAATAGACACAGCTGGAAAACCCTTATGTCTGTATAGATGTAGTTGTGAAATCCTCACTTCTGTATTGTTTTGTATGTTGCATGGTCTCTGTCTGGTTCTGTAATTGTTTCTGTCTGCTGTATAATTAATTTTGCTGGGTGTAAACTAATTAAGGTGGTGGAATATAATTGGTTAAATAACCATGTTACAGTATGTTAGGATTGGTTAGTTAAATTTCAGTAAAATGATTGGTTAAGGTATAGCTAAGCAGAATTCAAGTTTTATTATATAGTCTGCAGTCAATCAGGAAGTAAGGGGGAAATGGGGGTGGGGAAATTGGAATCATGTTTTGCTAAGGGGGGAATGGGAACAGGGATGGCTCTGTGGTGTCACAGCTAGGAAGGGGGACACTGAGGAAGGAAACTGGAATCATGCTTGCTGGAAATTCACTCCAATAAACATCAAATTGTTTGCGCCTTTGGACTTCGGGTATTGTTGCTCTCTGTTCATGCGAGAAGGACCAGGGAAGTGAGAGGGTGAAGGAATAAGCCCCCTAACAATTGTTATGCATGGTATCCTTTCAGCTTCCATTTCTGACATACGTCCAAACCACTGAAGTCATTGTTCTTGAAGCTTCTCTAACAATGTTATTCCTTGCCTTAGCTGTTTTCTTATCTCTTCATTTTTTATTATCCGTAGTCTAGAAACTCTCAATCTTCCCCTCAGCCAGATCATTTCTGCAGTCAAAAGCTCTCATTCATAAACTTTCCTCATATTCCAGCATTCTAACCTGTACAGCAGTACTGGCATGACAGTTGTCTCACATATGCTGATTTTTAGTTTTATTTAAATGTTTTTAGCCTAACAGACCTTGCAGATTTTTCCAAATATTTCAGTGGCTCATCCAATTCTCTTTGTGTCATCTTCACAATTCTCATTCTTTGATACTAGTCCTCCAAGGGACACATTTTTTGCAACTTATTCTAGTTCTTTGTCTCAGAGTCTGATCTTTACCTCTTTCTCTTGTCTTTCAGTTGCCATAATTTTTGTCCTTTCTATGCTGATCTTCAATCAGAATTTTTGGCTTTCCTGGACTACCTTGTCCATTATTTTCTGTGAATCCTCCTTGGTTAATGCTGTGAGGTCAATATAATCTGTAAATCCAAGGTTATGCACTGTCCTAACACATAACATGACTTCTCCTATTTCATCTCAGTGCAACAGCTATTACTGCTTCCAGTATCAAGTTGAAAAAATCTGGTGACTGGATGCATTGTTGTCACACTCCTACAGTCATCCTGAACCATTCTGTCAGCTTCTTGTTTACTCTCATTGTACTTATCGCCTTTTATCTATCAACTTGATCATACTGGGGGTGGAATGCCATATATAATCTTATAAATTGCAATAAGCCTTGATGCCAAATGCTATCAAAAGCCTATTTGAAGTCTATAAAGTTGTTAGCAGGTTTGGTGATGTTCTATGTGCTTCTCAGATATCTGTTTTATCACAAATAACTGATCTGTTCTTCATTCTGGTCAAAGTCCAGCCTGTTCCTCTGTAAGCACTGCTTCCACATAGCTCTTCATTCTCTTCTGCAATGTCTTGGTGAATAGTTTTCCTAGCATGCTCAATAAGCTGATTCCTCTGTAGTTCTTGCAGTCACTTCTCTCTTTTATACATTGGTACTATTAGCACTTTGTCTCATTCCACTTGGCACTTGCTTGCAAGCTCCAGCTTCTTTGCCACCCCAAGCGGTGAAGCAAAAGAAAGAAGAAAAAAAAAGATAAAGCCGCGATTGGCAGCAGTTCGGCGGCAGCTCTGCCTCACCGCTTCGGGGGCAATTCGGCGGGGGGTCCTTCCCTCTGAGAGGGACCCACCACTGAAGGACCCACCACTGAAGACCTGGACATGCTGCCCCTTGCGGTTGGCCGCCCCAAACACCTGGTTCCTTGGTTGGTGCCTGGAGTCAGCCCTGCTTGCTTGTAAATCTTATCAAATAGCTTGTGCATGGGCTTTATCATGTATTCCTTACCAGCTTGCAGCAGCTCTGCAGTTATGTTGTCACTTCCTGGTGCCTCTTTTTCAAATTTTCTATCAAGATCTTTATTTCTAGGAATTCCAGCACCTGCTTTCCCTCATTTTTGCTAGGAAGCTTCTCTAGGACCATTTTAACTACTATCTTCTGAACATTGTACAGCTCTTCAAAATATTCTTTCCATGACTCACTCTATTTTTTTGTCCTCAATTATTTGTCTGTGCTTGTTTTTCTCTGCAGACATCTTCAGTTCCCACTCAGTTCTCTTATCCCGTGACACAAGCCCTGTGTGGCATTAATCTTTGCTTATTCTTCTGCTTCTTTACATTATTCACTTATCCAGTTGTTTCTGTTTCTCTTTGTTTTCTATTTTATCTCTCTGGTCAGTCTATTTTACTCAGCTTTTGGACTTTCATCCTCCTTTTTATTCTCCTTCAGGTTCCTGCAATTGTCACTCTGCTGCAACAGTTCATCTGTTATGCACCTGGGTTTCTTTAGTTTTGGCCTTGTAGATCAAAAGTTGTCCAGCTGATCTTGTATTCCCATTTTTACACTGTTTCATGTCTCTTCAACATTCATTTCTTCTTTCATCTGAGACATGACTTTTTTCCCACATAGCTTCTTTGTATTCTCTTTCCTGATATCTGGCTCTTTCCATTTGTCCACTTCATACATCTTAGTTCTTGGCATCTTTTCAATTCCTCTCAACCTCAACAGGCTTTAGCAATATTAATTATCTTGATTTAAAATTTTATATACACATACATAAGCACAATCCCCTACAATATTTAGATGGTAGTTTGAATATATTACAATAATGCTCATTCTGCACCTTTTGTTTTGTGGCATTGTGTTTTAGTACATGATGTATCCTGATTTTGAAGGCGTGATTTGCAGCAAGGATGTTCAAGGGACAGCGAACAAAACTTATTAATGATCTCAAGAGAAGACAAGTAAAATCCTTATGGGTATAGAGGCTCCAGTTCAATCATGATTCCTAATCTTTTCTTAAACTGCTTCCCTCCCTCTCCCCCCGGCTATATGCTTTTTTCAGGGTTTGATTTCATTACCTGCCAGTCACCTCTTTGTCTTCAGGACACTTCCCACTCGATATGACCTTTCTTAGAATAGAAAAAAATAATTCTCATACCTTTAGAGACAGAATGTTAATGTATAGGAAAGATCTCATTATCTATTCCATAGCAGCTCATAAGCTCCAATTACTCACACAATGACATGACTGGAGATTTAGAAACATGGGAGATCATGTCACAAGCCTTATGTTCATTAAGTTTGATTTCATTGTGGAATTTATTGAATTTTGGTTTTAATTTTTATTTTCAGTAATCAGCTAGGTCATAAGTTAAGTTGGCTCTTATGGAAAGGGAGCATTAAGCTACATGAAGTGGAATTATTACATGCATTCAGTAAATTACTAAGGACCGCAATATAGGGATTCATTCAGAATGAGAATGCATGAGAAATATATGAGAATATATTATATATAAATGCATGAGAAATATATGAGAACTGTGATGAAGGTTTTATACCATGGCTCACAGTCTAAAGTTTAATCTCTATGGAAATTATTTTGTATTTGAACTCTGTATTTACGATGATAGGTATCCATCTCTCCATCCATACATTTATTTTAGTCCCTTCTAATATGCCCATCACAAGAATAAGCATGATGCATTGATGTAGACACTACAAATATGTAGGGTAACCCATATATTTTATACAGACTCTCAAGGTGAGAAGAAACTTTCTTCTAAGTCTCTCTCTCTCCTTGTCAAAAGTGAATACACCATAATGTTTGTGAAAGGTGCCAGAGTGCTTAAGGATAAAAAAACTTCCCCTATGGTCAGGTTATTAGGTAACTATGCATTATGAAGTTTCTTGCAAACCTTTCTACAAAACACTGGCCTGGAGACTTTAATCCAAGAAGCAGTGCAGAATGGATGTGGTAATACAATGTTCTCTCCTGCTGCCCTACTTATGTCTCTGAATCTTGGCCTAGAAAGAGAACGTCTAGTCAATCAGATGATTGTTCAGTCTCCATATGAAATATTCATTCCTTGTCCTCGCTGCAAGACTGTATGCTTTTGAGGCAGGGACCATCCTTTTGTTATGTGCTTGTTCTGTATTTGTACAGCATCTAGCACAATATGGTCCCGGTCCACAACTGCTGCTCCTAGGCACTACCAAAATACAAATAATAAATAAAAACAACTGACACAAAAAGGGTACCAAATAGTGACTATCGTAGTGGTGTTTTCTTTTATACTGGATATTTATCCACTAGAAGCTGGATTGTGAGCATAACATTCTTTCCAATAGGCCATCAAGCAGTGTTTTTCTTTTTAGACCTTCAAAAAAGGAAGTGAGGAAAAAAATCAATAAAACACTATAAACATAGGTGCCATTTTTGCTTCTTAAACAGAATTTTTTATTTGTATTTCTTCTCTGTTCTTTTTCTCTCAAGACTCAAAGTACATAGTCTCTTCATCTTTAAACTCTCTTTATACCTCACTGTGTGAAAAATCCAGAGGAAACAAACAAACAAAACAAACAGAAGTTTTCTGGCAAGTGGAAATTACCTTTAGAACTGTAACTCTCCTTTCTGCATGGTGCAATAGGCAGAAGTAGTCAGCTGCATGTGAAGTATGAAACTTTTTACAAAACTTTATCTTGAAGATTTAACAAGGATATAAAAAGTGAATAAAACCCCACAGAAACCGAAAGTTATTTTTATCTTCAAGATACTCAATGTATGAACATGTCTTAATATGCACAAGAGAACTGCATCCTATGGTACTGAATACAGTTTAATGAAGTGAGACACATCTATTTTACTTATTTTTTAATTTACAAAATGTGCTAGTCAGAAAACTCTAAGCACATACATGATGGTTTTTTAAAAGTAACTTTAGTCCAGCGATAGTTTCAGTATGGTTATGGTAATAAAAAGAGTGGATTATAGAAGGTTGCAGGAAGCAGTGGGCAGGAGAAAAAGTTGTTACTATGCTATAGTGATACTGCTATATCTGAAAACAATAGTAACTCAGTACATAATAGAATATTACTATTAATAAACAGAGCTGGTAAAAATGGGATTGTTTTCACAAAACTATTTCAGGAAAATATGACTGTTTTGGCAAAAATCTATCCATCATTCAATCAATAAAATGGGGTGAGGGCTGTTCTAAAAATAAATACTCATAATACAACATATAATGTTGTTAAACAGTTTACTTATTCAGGCTTACAGCAGCATCACTTGAATATTCAAATACAGAGGAAGTTATTTTGTGAAATTTTAAACTTTAATTTAAATTTCTAAAAAAATTAATTGTGTAGAATTTAGACTGCCCTGGAGACCAGGGATCTCAAACTCAAATCACCATGAGGGCCACATGAGGAGTAGTACATTGGCCCAAGGGCCGCATCACTGACACCTTTTCATACAATGATACAAAAGTACAGTCAAAAATGAAAAAAAAAATGAAGAATAATATAGTATGCTATTAAAAGTCAATGTATTAACTTTTTAAAAACTGTAATGCGAAGAGGGGTTTTAATAAAATATAAACAGTAATGCACCTCACTCAAATGACAAAACACACATTTACTTTTAGAATTACTTCAGTTAAAGCCCTTGCTTCTGCCCCTGTCCCTGTCCACCCCTTCCATGAGGCCCTGCCCCGCCCCCATTCCAAACCCTTCCCCTAATCCCGACCCTGGCCCACCTCTTCTCCACCTCCTCCCCTGAGTGCACTGTGTCCCTGTTCCTCCCCCCTCTCTCCTGGAAAGTTCTAAGCACTGCCAAACAGCTGTTTGGCAGCAGGAAGCGCTGAGAGATAGGCGGAGGAGCTGGGATGCAGCGTGCTGAGGGTGGAAGAGGGGGTGAGGGGAGCTTGGCTGCTGGTGGAGTCGGTGCCTATGGCAGGCTGCAGGAAATAACTCCACAGGCCACATGTGGCCCGCGTGTTTGAGACCCCCTGCTATAGACAATGTTAGAAGGTCGAGGTGAAATAATTTTAATGCTTCAGTTTGGTTCCTAATGGATAAAAGATCAGCATCACAAAAATGAGCAACAGATTTTACTGTATGCAGTATAGTTGTAGCCGTTTCAGTCCCAGGATATTACAGAGGCAAGATGGGTGAGGTCATATTTTTATTGGACCAACTTCTCTTGGTGAGAGACACAAGCTTTCAAGCTTTCTGAGACCTGAAGAAGAGGAGCTCTGTGTGGCTCAAATGCTCGTCTCTCTCACCAACAGAAGTTGGTCCAATAAAAGATATTACCTCACCCACCTTGTCTCTCTAACACATTTTATTGGTGATCTCGCATTGAGAGTATGCATATTTTGCCCAGATCCCCAGCTTGTGTAAATAAGAGCAGCTCCATTAGCTTCAAGTAACTGATAATTCAGCCATATCTTTAAAACTACTCTCTCCAGACAGGGATCAAGGCAAATTTATGGGACAGTGTATCCAAAAATAGAGATGACTGGAACATTCATGTAACCCAAATATATTGTTGTGTTGAAGCAGAAAAGGTAGGAGTGATGAAGAGTGATCTGGGATGAAAAATTCTGCTTTAAATCAGACAGAGCAGGGACTTGAACCTGGGTTTCTTACCTCCCAGGCCAATGCCTTAACCACTCCCTTGCTCCCCACACCTTCCTGAATGAAAAAGCTCAGGTTTTGATCAAAACCCAGACATTATGACACAATTCCACTTCATTAATGTGTTCAAATGATTGTTCCAACGAGGAATGCAAACATATTTGAAATCTCAAAAGCTGCTGAAAAACAGAGTTGTCATCCTCTGGTCAGCTCTAGTGGAAACAGCACTGGGGCCACATGGGGTGTACCTATCCTACGGGTGGTGGGCAGTGTTGTGCTGTCAGTTTTGTAACTTTCACTAGGGCTTTATTCCTGCACCATTCAAGTCAATGGGAGCAGGTTCATGCCCTATTTTTTCTTTTAGGATATAAGCGGAGATAATAGCAAGAGAGCAGGAGGAGGGGTGGAGACTGGACAGGGAGAAAGTCAATGGGGAGAATATGACAGATCATACAGGAAGGTAGGGGAAGCAGAGGAGGATACTCCAGGGAGGGAGAGATGCAAAATACTTCTAAGTAGATATATGGCTATTCCAGGGAGAGGGGCTGTGCCGAATATGGCATGAGCCTGCAGCTTTTATTTTTTTAAACCAAGTTTTATTGCATTTAGAGTCATACCAGTTTCAAGTTGTAAAAGGTTTTATGGAACATCTGTATCCAAATGGAAAGGCCCTGTGGCCTAAATGTAACACTTCTACTGATTCTCCCATACTCATACTAAGAGAGGAGCTTAGAGGTACTAGGTTGGATACTCAGTTGATGTAAATGGGCAGAGATCCACTGAAGTAAAAGAATTTGCAGCAGCTGAGGATCTGACTCCGAAAAGTTTCCTCTGAGCCAGATTAAATTGAGCTCTACTCAGTTGGTGAACAGTCTCTTACAGGAACAGTCCCATTGATTACTCTTCTGAGTAACTGCTTACCGGAGTGATAAGGGGTTCAAAGTCCAGCTCATAGTTTGCAGAGGGAAGTTAACAATAATGTAACATGTTTTTTTTGCAAGATGACCATCTTTGTATCCAAAAATCCATTCTTTGGTTTACAGCTCATGCTCTGATTCATAGATTTTAAGGCCAAAAAGGATCATTCTGATCATGTAGTTTGGCCTTCTGCATAACACAAGCCAGAGAATCTCACCAAATAATTTCTGCATCAAGCCCATAACTTCTGATTGAGCTATAGCATGTCTTTTAAAAAGATACCCAGTCTTTGTACTGAAGACTTGAAGTGATGAAGAATCCACCACATCCCTAAGTAAGATGACTGTGCCTCTTAAACATGAGTCTCTTATTTCTAGTCTGACTTTGCCAGGGTACAGCTTCCAACTTCTGGATCTTGTTATGCTTTTTCCTGTTAAATTAAAAGCCATCAAGTATCAGAAATCTACACCCCATGTAAATACTAGTGGACCCATGATCACATCACCTCTTACTCTTTTCTTGGATAGTAAACTAAATAGATTGAGCTTTTTTAATCTCTCATTATGAGGCAAGCGATTCCAGACCTCAGCTCATTCCTGTGGTTCTTTTGCGAACCCTTTCCAATTTGCCAACATCCTTTTTGAAGTATGGACACTAGAACTGGACACAGTACTACAGTTATGGTCCCAATAATGCTGTATACAAAGGAAAATGGGCTGACCTGTAACTTTTTTTTCTTATAGAAAATGTTACATTACTATATATTGCTGCAATTTTTTTATGAAAAGGAATCTTGGTTTATGATAAGAACGAACACTAAAGGAACATAATTTAAATACATTGTAGTGAGGGTGAGGGAAACAGGAAAAAACTTAAAATAAAGACTTCAAAAAAACAGAATTCATTTTACAGTATATTCAAAGTGTAGAACAGTGCCAGATGCAAGGCCATATTGACATTTTACAGATGGTATAATTGAGTATGATGAGATTCTTCATAAGAAAAAAATTATAATTCCATAATCCATTACAGTTGAGAGGTTATAATTACTTTGTACTGCTCACCTAGACATTAAACATTAAATGCAGAGCTGAGGATATGAGCTAATTTTGCAAGAAAAGATTGAACAAAAGAATTTCAAATATATCCAAATCACTGTTGTTGTTTTTTACCCACACAGACTGCTAAAAACCTACCCTGACTACAAACAAATAACCTTAGTATTTGGTTGAAAGTGACTGTGTATTCTCATTTGAATGCAACAGCCCATTACTCCATTTTTTCTGGTTGCCTCCAGAGATAACCTCCCTCCCCATATGACACAGAAAGTTGACCTCATCTAAGGCACTCAAGCAAGGCACCATGGTTGAACCTGATTGGTCTGTAGGCCAGGGTCACAATGAGGGGTCACAGCTCACTGAATTTGCTCCCTGCCTCAGTGTGCTGGAGCCCGGAATTGCTGACCTTCAGGTCATGCTACAAAACCTATTTGTTCTCTGAAGCTTTCCCTGAAGGGGATGGATAAATTGCTGAGACAGAGCTGAGAGTCTGCAGGTGATTTTTGGGTTTTGGGGAATCATTCCTGCTTTATTTGGATGTAATTATGGGATATGATAATATTGGTAAAGGCTCACAAAGCTGGGACTGTACTAATTACCCAAAGTGGGGGAAAATGGGCTACACTTTGGGGCTGGAATTACAAGTCTGGTAGTTATCAGGAAAAAGAAGATGTTCACTTTTCTACATGGGTGGCCACATTACACTCCAAGTACAGTAGAAGACATTCAGTTTTCAAGAGAACCTAGGGTCAAATAGCTTTGGCTAAATATTTGTTTCTGGAAAAACTTGTATGTCAATCTTATGCACGGCATTGGAAGTCAGTTATTGGACTCCTAAAAAGTGCATGGGTAAAATAGAAGTAACTACAATGCTTAAAAATAAACAAAATCCTATTTTGTTAATCTGTAAACCAATGTGTAAAAGGGCAGATTCCTCCAGAGTCTCCTCTTATGGCCTGAACTCATTTTGCAGGTCCCCTGCCATCAATCTTCCCCCTCTTTGAGGCTCCCCAGTGAAACTCACAATAGATCAGTCTTGCAGGCCCTTGTGGCATGGGTTTATTTATTTTCCAAAACAGCAAACAACAAGATTAGGCAATTACCCTGTTGGCCTTAGTCTCTGCCTTCAGGATATTGCCTCCAAAGCTACTGCCAGTCCATGCAGTTCCTTTCTCTGCAGTTCCTTCAAATCTATTCCCACTCCCACCACTTCTATTTCCTAATATTATTTATTGGGAATCAGCTGATCTCCGTTCAGGTGTGCCTCCTTTGTAATTAGAGTTGGCTGGCCCCAGGCCTCTAGACATCGAGGACAAGCCACCTTGTTACACAGTGACACCTGGATTTCGGAAATGATTAAACCTGAAATTAGAACTATCCCATGTAATCAATCTTAGTATCTAAGACACCATTTCAATCAAGCTGCACTGAACAGAAACCTATATAAACCGATATGTTTGTTCAAATACTGACAACTTTACACGCAAAATACAGCTCAATGACAGAACAATTGACATGGTGAAAACACCATGTTAGGGTTTTAAGACCTGACCCAAAGCCAATTGACGGCAATCTTTAATGTCAATAGCCTTGGGATCGGGCCCATACAGAGACAGAAAATAAAAAAAATCAAAATATAGATCGGATAATCATGTAACCTCCAGAAAGATATCCCCTGTACACATTATTTAGAATACAAATGAGGGGTATGAATACACCAAAAGAAATAACTTTTGCCAAGATTCATACAGATATTTAGGCTCCTCGAGTCCTTTGAAATCTATGCCTTAAAGTCAGCATTTGCCAGGGGGCAGATTTTCTGCTATTATCCCAGGCTAAACCTAAATTACAAGAGCAATTATTGTCAAAGACATATTCTTTGTCCTTGAATATCAGTAATGGCAAACATGTTTTTTCCCCAGTTTTTCCCATGCATATAACAAATTACTGTAAATGCTTTTAGTTTTAGTTCTCAATTTTTCCCTTCAACAAAACATTAGGTTTTTATATTATTTTGCAATAGAAATATGTAATTTCACCATAGAAAGCAGTTTCTACATAAAAAGAATGGCAAAATTATCACCCAGACCTAAATCACAGTTTTTTTGATTGGCAGAAATGATGTCTTTTTCACTATTAAAATTTATGTTTGTTGATAGAAATAGCAGAATTTCACCACAGATCATAGGACCAATTTCTTTGCCAATTTACAGCAGAAGACAATTTGGGCCTATGATTGCTAATATTGTATTTGAAAATATATTTTCATTTCACTTGTGAATTTCTTTTAAAGGAAATAATATGCAGTTTTTCAGATAACCAAAACAGGCACTATTATTGGCAGAATTACTGGTGAGGCTAAAGAGTGAATTGGTCTACAAGATTAACTTCTCTCTCTTTGTTCAAGGTGATCCCAACATTTCCCCTAGAGCCATATTGATCATCTGCTTGCCCCTTTTATTGTCAGACTGATTATCATGTTCACACAGCTTCCAGGAAGCGGGTTGGCAATAGACATCTTAGCTATAATGAATAGGAAAATGCCAAGAGCCCACCTTCTCTGTGTTAGCGCTATGTTATTACTAGGTTACATCATACTTCTACAAATAAAGGATTATACAGCCTGTTGTAAATCCATGTTATTTCATTTCCTCCAAAGGGAATTCTACTCTCAGAAGAAACTGAATGTATTGTCACCAGCTGAGTTTACTGAAATGCAGTTAAAAAGAGTAAAAAGTTAAAAAAAAGTTCAAAAGAGCAGATATAATCATAAATCTGCAGGCAGATGAACTTGTTCTCCACCCTGTGAAAACTCTATGATAACTTCTGAAGCCATTCCATTTTCTGTTTCATAATACTGCAAAGCAAACTGGCATTGGCCACTGTCGGAAGACAGGATACTGAGCTAGATGGACCTTTGGTCTGACCCAGTACGGCCGTTCTTATGTTAAACTAAAATGTTTGATATTCAAGTTCAAATTCCATGTTTTTGTTTAGACATGTTTTCTCTTTTCTCGTTATTTGGCTTAAATGGTATGTCTAACTGGGATGAAGACAGCTGTGTTTTGAGTGGTTCCACTTGCCTTCAATTTATAGTACTGTCCTTATGCTCAATCCACTCTTGTATTAGTAGTTCCACCGCAAATACTGTGAAAGCTGCATGGCACTACTCCTCATTTTTATTAGGCCAGGTCTACACTATCAAGCAGCACAGTTATACTGACCTAACCCGCGATGTAGACACTGCTCTGTCGATGGGAGGGCTTCTCTCGTAGACATAGCTATCGCCTCTCGCAGAGATGGATTAACTATGCCGATGGGAGAAGCTCTCCTGTCAGCATAGTAACATCTTCACTGAAGCACTACTGCAGCGCAGCTGCACCGATGCAACTGTGCCATTGCAGCGTTTTAAGTGCAGACCTGCTCTTATTCTATCCATTCTTCTGTAATATAATTGGCTTTGTGCCTGCATGCATTTTACACATATAATAGACACACTCTCATACTATATGGATAGTTAGGAATCTCAATGCAGCAATTGCTTTTTAGTATAAATCCGAGACTGACTGGCCTTATTACTGTCTATCTTGCAGACAGGAATACTGCACTTTCCTATTTTGACTAGTTGGATGGGAAAAATAAATAATTTTCTGAAGGAAACAATATTTTTCAATGAGCTGCATTGTTAACCTACCACTGACTTAGAATTTCAGAAAAATAGCAAAGGGGCTTTGTGTTGTTGCATATTTTTCTGCAGTGCATGTGTGTGTGTACGCGCGCGCCTGTGTGCATATGTATCTCCACACATACATATATTTATCTTTAATAGTAGACCATCAGGTTAAAAATGACAAATTCTCTAAAAAGATTATCCACCCACGTTACTAACTAACACTTAGATTAAAACCAAAAGGAGTATTTCACCATTTCCAATACTTATCTAGAGTTTTTGCAATTCATTCAGTCTGGAGAATGAAAAAACACTAGTCAATGTCACTTTCTGGGACAAATTCAGATGTGAGTCACTGCAGAGATAACCTAAAGAAAGCCTTATTCTAATAAAACCATCAATGCTTATGTTACACCAGCATGGACTCCTTCTATACTCTCACCCGCTGAACTACATGTAACTTACATAGCCTGCTTACACAGCAACTCTAAATTTGGGAAATTTATTCTGAGTGAGTAAAAGGAACAAGTCTACTTGAGCCCAAAGGACTAACTTCCATCATCTTCTCCATTATCTCTGAATCTAGCCCTCCGTTTCTCATGCACTAGAATAATGTTGCAATATTTAAATCCAAGGAGAAAAGCATTTTCATTTAAAAAGAATAGAAACATTTCTATTAATAACAGATTTAAAAAACAACAAAATAAACCCTACATTTGGGGCCTAAACTATCTGACCATGAATCTTTAAATGTTTCATGAATATATTCTGTGATCAAACTGTTTCATACAGAATCCTGTGTAACTAGAAGAATCAACATTGCTCATAACATCACTCGGACTGAATCACAAAATGCTAACAACCATGGAAACATGATATTTGTGTTGACTTTTATGTTTTAATACTGAAATAAGATTAAACATTTTTGTGAAGTGGCACTAGAAATCTCTTCCAAAAACAAAGGGAAACAAAGTTTGGGAATTGGACTCAAGGAACTTATCCATAGATTTTTGGGGAAGGATGGAAGGTGACAGAATAACAAAAATTTCTACTGATCGGTTTCTATATTAAAATTCACATCCACAGCAGGATGTGGAGTACCCCCTGTCCCCCCCTCCCCCCCATTTAAGTCTCACAGTTCCATTCCAATGATAGATTTCCCCATTTCCAGCTTTCCTTTTCTGGTACTTTTAATGAGTTCATGAAGCTCCATGAAGAAACTAGATGGTATAGTATACTCTAACCACAGCTTCTTGCTTTCAGTTTTATTTTTGATGATGAATTACTTTGCTTGAGTGTCAATATGAACATTTGCCTTAGTTTATTTGAAGGAGGCATTTGAACTTTTGTATTCAAACATTTGACCCTTTTTTTAATGCAAATATTTTTTAATCATTTGACATTTTATAGGCAAATATATAATAAAAGCCTTTCAAAACAAAAGAGTAAAAATACCCTTACGTAATTCAAGTTATGATATCTATTTTGGTATTAAACTATCCAATTTCTGAACTGCTTAAGACCAGTAAAATATAATACCCGATTAATTATTACAACAAAAATAAACTCCAGCCAGATTCGTTTCTAGCCAAATCCATGACAGCACTTCAGTCATGTCAGAGTCAGCATTTAAGACCTTGATCATGCAACCTCTTCTGTACGGGGAGGAACCTTTTTCATTGTGGTGCCCTCTTGAATTAACGTGGTTTCTTCATGGATATAAGGATCTGCCCGTATTGAGAAGCTTCCAGGATCAGGGTTTAAGTGAGGCTTCTTGCTGGTAAGAAGCATTATCCTGTTGCAGGATAGGAATATATGGAGTTCCCATCATTCGCATTAGAGTATTGTTCTCCTCTGTCACCCCAGGAGCAGCTACACAGCACCTGAAGCAGTGTTTTTACGCTATCACAGATATTTTCACCTTTCTCTGCACTAACAGGTATTGGCCTCCACCACATTGTCTACATACAGTCATTGCACTTGTTTGATTAGACAATGCAAGGTTGCACTGGTTTAGTTCAAGTGGTGCAGCTTTGTGTGGCTTACACAGCTCTACCTTGCCCTGTTAAATGCATTCAAGTGTGGACATAATTGAGGAGACTGGTCTCTGTAATATACAGTCAATCTCTTCTTGGCTATGTGTCTCAGGTGGAGCTGGATGAGGTGGTTTCTAGATAAATGATTGGAGGAGAGGAGTAACTGTCCCACACTACAAGCAGGGTCTCGGGGTGAGGGAGGATAGAATTAAGGGAAGACAGAAAAGCAGGAGACAAAATTCAAATCTCCTTGCTGTCATACACAGTCTTCCACAAACCCATCTGAAACTTGTCAGCTTTCCTCATCTGTCAAACTCATTTTTCTGGTTCTAGTGATTATACTATGTGACATCTCTATTGCATTGTGTGATATATCTCACCCCTTCATGACACGTGGCCCATAGACTTTAGCATTTTTAGGCCTGCTCCTGCTCCATTTCAAGTGAATGGGAGTTTTTCTATTGACATCAATAGCAGCAAGATTAAAGCCCTAATCTGAGCATTTAAATGACTTTTACAAAAACCTCACCACTCTCCAACTATGAACTAGGTCTTGTTTCCATTTTACATTTGGGGAACACTGAGGAAGGATCAGTTGGCAACAGCCAAATGGGACAAATGCCCAGTTTTGCCAAAAAAGAGTGGTGCGATCCCTAGCAGGACACAGAGGAACATGCGGGCAGGGTGGGGGTGATGCCAGTCCTGTGCAGGGGGAGGGAGGGCTTGGGCATGTGGCTCGGGCCAGCTCCGCATGGGTCTGGGGGGTGAGCAGCTCGGGCCGGCCCTGTGCAGGCATGGTGGGGTTCAACAGCACAGGCTGGGGGGCGGAGACTTGGGTCGGACCCAAGCAGGATGGGGGCAAATGGCTTGAGCCGGCCCGTGGGGGCCGCAATCGGCAGAACCTGCCGCGTCAGCAGGTAAATAAAACTGGCCCGGCCCGCCAAGGTGCTTACCCTGGCGAGCCACGTGCCGAACATTCCCGACCCCTGGCCTACTGGATGATTCTTAGTAAATTCACTTCACTTCCTTCCCTGCGCCTAAGTTTGTACATCCTAAAATGGGGATAATGATACTTCTTTTGTAAAACACACTGAGATCCACTGATGAAAGTGCTATTTAAGAGCTATATTTACATAAGTATTTTTATCATTAAATTAGCAATGGCAGCAATTCCTAAAAAACTTTCAAAAGTGGTATCCCATTCGCTGGGATTTGCATTAGCACTTTGATCGCGTGCCCATCAAACTGTGAATTTCTTTAGAGGGAACAGAGAACAGCTTGTCTCCACAGTCTATTATAATTACCACCAAACTGCACAAGAAACTTGGCAATTTTGAATTTCATAACACCCATGACTGACATTCCTAATTAATACTATTGTTTTTCTCCTCTGGCTGAATTTCCTGAATGCCAACATGCATAGCATACACTAAAAACAGACATTAAAGAAAATAACATCAATGTTAATCTCTAGCACAAATATATCAAATGCCTCAGTGAAGTGTATAGAGTAGAGATGCATTCCTATAAATAATGGATCATTGCAGCCTGATCATCTTTATCCTCCTACGCTAATAAGATGATAATCTTTCTCCTCCTGTGTCCTTGCTTTTAAATTTCAGTGCTGCATTGGCTAGAGTGCATCTCCAGCTCTTTTGGTTGCCTCCCTTTTAAATTTATAAATGAAAGAAACTTCCAAAAGACGAATTTTAAAGAGATACTGTGGAATATAATGCAAAACGTTCTGCTAAGAATCAGTTCCTGATTAATTTGTCCTTTTCCTCTCTGTCCTTTTCCTGTGAATCTGAGAAAGGGCAGACTCATACGCTTAAGTACTTGGTTCATGTTGGTTCACTTAGTCATCACCTCATTCAGACTTTGGCCTAGAATTCAGGATGGAAACCATCATGACAGCAGACTCTTTGGTCCCAGTTCAGCAAAGCATTTAAACACGGTGAAATCTATCCCTACTCAGCAAGGCACTTACACACACAGGGCCGGCTCCAGGGTTTTGGCCGCCCCAAGCAGCCAAACAAACAAACAAACAAGCTGCAATCGCGATCTACGGCGACAATTCAGCGGGAGGTCCTTCGCTCCGAGCAGAAGTGAGGGACCGTCCGCTGAATTGCCGCCGAACAGCTGGACGTGCCGCCCCTCTCCGAAGTGGCCGCCTCAAGCACCTGCCTGGTAAGCTGGTGCCTGGAGCCAGCCCTGCACACACACACTTAATTTTAAACACATGACTAGAGTGAAGTATGTGCTTTGCTGAATACGGACAGGCTGCTAAATCAGGGCCTTTGTGAAATATCAATGGCTTGAAGAGAACAAGGCAAGCTTCAAATGAGAAATGGGAGGTTAGTTTCGACAAAATGAGAACCAACCTGAGAGTTTGCCCAAACTCAAACAGAGGACATGTCTAGACAAGCAATTAATTTGTGGCAAGCTGGGGAGTAAATACACCCCACATTATCTAATATCCATGTGGACCCGGCTACCACACACTAAAGTACTGCAGCGTTTATTGACCTACTCCTGTTTCAAAGTGGGATAGTTCAAAGCATATTAGGGCACTTTTAGTGTATGGCAGCAGGGTGCCATAGACTAGTATAGGGGTCGGCAACGTTCGGCACGCAGCTCGCCAGGGTAGGCACCCTGGCGGACCGGGCCAGTTTTATTTACCTGCTGACGCGGCAGGTTTGGCCGATCGCGGCCCCCACTGGCCACAGTTTGCCGTTCCGGGCCAGTGGGGGGGCGGCGAGAAGCGGCGCGGGCGAGCAGTGTGCTGGCCACAGCTTCTTGCCGCCCCCATTGGCCCGGGATGGCGAACCGCGGCCAGTGGGGGCCGCGATCGGCCGAACCTGCCGCGTCAGCAGGTAAATAAAATTGGTCCGGCCCGCCAGGGTGCTTACCCTGGCAAGTCGTGTACCGAACGTTGCCAACCCCTGGACTAGTACAAGGCAGATTTGCAGACCAGTAGTTACAAACTAACTGTTTGTATAGACAAGCCCAGAGTCACATTTTTGAGATTTGAAAAAAAGGTCTTCATTTCTACATGGTTAATACTGGACTGGGATTCAGTAAATCAAGGTTCAATTCCCTGCTCTGACTTACAGCATGACAAGCCACTTACTCTCTATTTGCCTCAGCTACTCATCTATAAAACAACTGGTTTCAATGGAGTTACACTGGCATGAAACTGGAGTAATGCAAGGGAGAGTCGAGCCCATGCATGCTACATGTAGGGCAAAGCAACAGTTGTCTCTGCAAAGATGCCTGATCTAGAAGAGCTATTCTGTTAATTTATCAGCTATCAGTAGCACATAGAAACAGGATGTGACCCGAGGCTGGGTTTCTTTTCTCATTTTATTGATTGGGAAAAAACTCCAATAGTAGAGCCACTGCTGCTGCTGATTTCCTGATGTAAGAAGTTTGCATAAAGCATTTTTGCATGCTTATTTGAGCACAGGCTCCAGATTTCTGGATTACACACTCAGTGATTAAATCCAATTCTAGACTACAATGAGTTTAGTTCAACAGCCTGTCTGACTAGGGACCTAGCAGTGAGTGCACTCATTCAGGACTGAGAGGGTGTGTGCGGAAACTTCTTCATTGTCTCTCTCCGCTATTTCTAACTCTGTAGACTGCTGTCCAATTTCTCACTTACATAAGGACCAACAACAACAACAATTAGAATAATATGGCTTTGGAATGACATTCTGAGACAAACTGCTGGGTCCTATTCTGCTGTTCTGTGAATCTAATGTATACATCATTTATTGTGAAATATGCCCCCCTTTTTGCCCCCCTTCCAGCACACACACATCACATTATAGCATTAAAAATCATCAAACATATTTAATCTATGCCACTATTTCAGGTCTCTATCCTTGTGTCTCTCAAGCATTATGGCCACCCACAGATTTCTCTGAGTGTTTCCCTCTTTTCACCAGGTCAGTCATTTTCCCACTAAATCTTGAGTTCGAAGACCAAAAGCCCATACACCTCATTAGCCTCTTTTGGCTGTAACATTATCTGCATCAAAGAGTGTAAAGAGCCTGGAAGAGGCTACAGGCTCCTAGTGGCCACATGTTTGATGGTGTGTAGTTTGGGAGTAAAGTTTTATCAGAGGAACTTCTTTACGAACCCTGCTGAGTCCTATGCTTTGGTATCACTAGATTCTTAGAGAAAATGACATTGTTTGAACATTTTTCCTGTAGAACTTTGACAAGCCCGAATATGTGGCAATTATGATGGTGAGTGTCTTACTCCTTTCACCACTTGACATTTTCTACCCTTCTACTTCTCTCTTGACCTTGCCATATCCACACCCTCCTTTCTGCAGATTCCTCTGTAAAACTCAGTGAAGCTGACATCAGACTTTCTCTTTTCCTCTTCTTTTTGGACACAGTAAGAGCTATGGCAGATATACTTACAGGAGGTACAGAGGCAGACTGCCCCTTTTACCCTCTTTTGTAACTGGGTCAACTGAAGTGGCAGGAGTGATGCTGAGCATAGGAATGTATGCTTTCTTAGCATGCTGGAGGGAAAGAAAATTGCAATTCACAATAGTTCAGCATTGGTGCAGGTGGCAAAGAGAGAGAAACCCAGACAATTTACCGCACCCCATTAGGATTAATTTACAGTAGGACTAAGAGGCATTTAAATCCCAAATTGCAACAAAATTACAATTACAAATCATAATAAAAAGCTGGTACTTGTACCCTCAAAATAACCGCCATGGGTGAAACTGTCATCAGAAATAGCGGCCGCTTCTCTGTCCCTCCAACTCTTCATCTGTCTATTTTTTCTCCCCATCTCCATCTCTCCTCTCTGACTCTCTCTAATTTCAACTGTCCTCATCTTTTATAAAAGCATGTTTTTGAGTTTATCCAAAGGACAGCTAGTTTTGGTCCTATATTCATTTGTCTCTCTTCCAACTGTGTTTGCTTGTGTGTTTCTGTGTTACAAGATGATAGAATTTGACTGTGCAAAAGATACCCTGCAGAATGATGTGAAATTCTCACCTAGTTATAGGTAGCACATGAGAACAATTGGCAAAACTGAGAAAAGGTAGATTCAATGAAATAAGGGATGACTTCAGAGAACTGGGTACTGCAGTGAAGACTGGGACAATGCAAATATGGATCTTCAAGAACATTCTTCACTGCCAGGTGAAAATAAACATGAGTGAAGAGAAAAAGCAACTGATTGAGAGAACTGCCGGAAGGGCCATTTGTGTGAAGAGGAGACTTGGAAATTCACCGAGCACTGAGGCTCTTTTTGTGATAAAATGACTGGATTAGAAGGGTCTCCAGTTAAGACCATTCTAATCCAATTTTAGCACACTTAATAGGATGGGGGCATCAAAAGAGCTTTCATTTAAATAACCTGGCAATCATCTCCAATATACAAAACAAGACAGGTGATGGAGTTGTTCCACAGCAGAAGAGAAACTATAAGAAAAGGAATATTCACCTATCAAAGGGTCAGTAAGAAATAAGAAGAGTTTGAAATCAGAAATGTGTAGCAGGTGGCCATTAAAAAAGACCTAAGAGAGATAATGGACAGCCTTAGACATGAAGTTTGCAATACAATAAGACTTCCACAAAGAGCAACGTGATTTTGAGCTGGAGAAATACAGACACCGTGGAGCAAGGAAGAGCGCCCTCATAACAAAACTCAGCTCCTTTTGATGTGAGAAATCATTGCACAGGTAGCCACATCCTTATCTCAATGCATGGGCATGAATTTGTAGTAAGCCCAGTAAAGTGATTGCAAGACTGATCTGTTTGCATAAGACATTCCACTCTAGTGATGGCTGCACAATATCTTTTTCTCCAGGAAACAACCACCAAAACCACCTGAGAAATGAGCAACAAAAATAAATAAGACTTGGAGAATATAGTCGTTCCAGATGAATGTTGTGCTTAATTGTAAATATGCAGCCCAGATAGCATGGTGATAGGGACACTAAAAATGTGTAATACAGATTAATCTGTTCTTCACTGTTTTAAAATGTTAATCAAAACTGTCCATAGGAAATCCCTCTAACTGTTAATGTACAATGTCGTTCTAGAAATGCAGTACAATTACTTACAGTTCTTTAGCAGGCACATGTTGAACTTCGTATTTGTATTTAAAAAAATCAGTTCCACTGGGCCATTTTCAGGATGCAGCTTTGCTAAGCTCTAACTAAATACTGTACTTGCTTACCCACTGCAGTTTGCAAAGCTTTTTCAGATCACTTATTACACTGCTTCTTCCATTTTGACATGCTTGTGGCAATTCAATTTCCATTTGACTGTGCTACAGCTGCAGCAATATGTGCAATCAGCTTGGTATCTCTTCTGCTATATTTTATAACTCAGTAATATGATCTCTCTCAATACACCCTGTTCATCTCAGTCTTGTTCACCCTTGTTGGCTCAGTCTATTTCTCAAAAGATAATTCATGACACAAATTATAGAGCTGTTTGCTTTATCAGTTTAGCTTCAAATTAGTTATTTTAAGAGTCTTCTCTCCGCCGTGTACATAAAAAATAATGAACCATGGTAAAAAATGTATACATTATTTCCAAACATGGCAAAGCACTGCAATAAATCTGAGTTTTCTTCACAGTGTGACAGAAAAACTCAAACTAATACTATGAGAATGATTTAATAAGACAAAAAAACCCCCGAATCCATTGTAGAAGTAGGTGTTTATTATTCACTTCTGGATAAATATACCTTTCAGATTTGGGAGCCATGATTTCTTTTTTTTTTTTTTTTTTTTTTAGGTTCAGTGTTCTCATGTGAGTGTCAGTTATGATAATACAGGCTGATGGTCAGGTCTGAAATGTCATCAAATTCAATAACATTCACTGCAGAATGATCCATCTCTGTGATGTGACAGTTAAACACTGTCTGTTCTCATAATAGCGGTACTTTATGGAAAATCTAGGCTTTTAAAGAATTATTCACTTAATACGGTCGGTTTGAAAGCATCAGTTTCTAGAAAACCCACAGCAAGCCAATTGTGCTTAGAGGGATTATACCTGCAGCGTCAAACAGCTATTGAAAACTGTGCTGTTCCCAACAATAATCACAAGTGCAGTAAGACCAGGGATCTCTTCCACAGTGGGAAATTTTCAGGCCAAAGGGAGCTCTTCCC
This sequence comes from Trachemys scripta elegans, assembly GCF_013100865.1. Classification (NCBI taxonomy): domain Eukaryota; kingdom Metazoa; phylum Chordata; order Testudines; family Emydidae; genus Trachemys; species Trachemys scripta. The sequence goes on from NC_048307.1 coordinate 28,997,073, forward strand.
CATTCAGTCTTCTGACTGCACAATCATCCAGCAGAAATATAGATTAGAAATTCATCACCACACAAATTGGGAGATATGATTTGGCCACCACCTCTACATTTCATCTGATGTCCTAGAGAAAGCGAAGTTACAGGAAGTCACCAATGGTGGTTCTTCTCCCAGATGAATAATTTGCCTTCAAACTAAGATTGGCCGCAGTGGTCTTGTGTGTGTTTATGGATTTGATCTTGAGAACTGATGCAAATTCATAATTCCCATTGACTTCAATTGTGCCTGCAGGTCCTCAGCAGTTCTCAGAGCCATAGCCTACACTGCATGTAAAAATTAGGGGGCAAGTGAGTCAAGATCAGCATAGCTCCTACAAACCAGATGGAGGCTTCAGCTAACCAGGCCAACCTGCTACCCACAGATCAGGAGGAGTCCATATTCATGTCTTGCCTACAGAAATGAAGGTGGCTTTTGAATTTGATTTATGGATGTTTGTCACCTCTGAAAATTAGACCATTTTTAGTAAGAGGCCTAAATATAGATTTAAGAGCTTAACACTGAGCTCCTAGGTTTGCACATTTTGTCCTGCCATTTTTCTCATCTTTTACATAATAAATAGTAATGATAAAAAGGGGTTTTTTTCATAGAATTTAGAAACGATTCAACTCTGAACACAGAAATTAATCCTTTGCTCATGCAGTCCAGTAAATAATCACAAATGGTTGTTAATCTATTCACTTTACTAATGGGATTGTGTCCATTTTGGGAAAACACTGCAAATAATTATAATGTACAATTCATCACCTCTCCTCAGCCTCTTTTCTTTTTTTATCCTTCTCCCTCTGACTGCCAGCTGCTGTTACAAATGTCACTTTCTGCCAGATGTGTTCATAAAGGGCCTCAATTAGCATTAATCCACAGATGAGACAGCAGTAGAGGTGACTGTAAGAATCCAGAGTTTGGAAATGTATAAGAAACCTAATGAGACACTATTGCTCATGAACAATAGGCTTTACCATGAAATGACCCACATCTTGCAAGTGAGCATTTGATCTGCCTGATTCTGTCTAAATGAAGTAAAAAGACAAACCAAATAGCTACTATTCTAACTGACAAGGTATTAGGACATGGTAATCAGGAATCTAGAGCCCGATCCAGCAGCAAGATGAGCAGTTATGGGAGGAATATGTGTACCTGCTAGGTTTCTCACACACAATCAGCAGTTGCTCAGGCAGCAGCTGCTCGATATATTAACAGTGCATTATGCACTATTTGATAAATCAGCACCTCTGCCTACACCTTCTTGTTCATGGCATTTAAATATTGGCGGAGAGCAAGAGCCATTCTACAGGCTTCAGCAGGAAGGATAGTCTAGTTAAATTCCTGACTTTGCCACAGACTTCCTGTGTGACCTTGGACAAGTCGCTTAATTTCACTGTGCTTTTTCATTAGTGTGTGCAAGCCACTCAGGTACTACAGTGATGGGGAATGTTGATGTACCTAGAAGATCAATACAAACATTAAAAAAGTACAACCTGAGGCACATTGGAAAACAAAGTCTCAAAAATTGCTTAGATACTTGACTTAACTCTAGCTTGACAGCATCCCACAGTAATGGTGCACAACACTCCAGGGGCACAACTTTTCAAGAATGTGAATTTTTTTGTTTTATTTTCCTTTGTGCTCATTTACATTATGGGGACAATTAACATACCTACGTTATGATTGGTTGACTGGCATTAAATATGGGAATTTCTAATGTGAGTGTGTGGGAGAAAGATAATACCACAGTATATGAAAACTGAAGCCCACAAAATGCAGGACTTGGTTCTGATCTCTCTCAGTTTTAAGCTGGTGTGACTTCATGGACCTTTATCGAGTTACTGCTGAATTCTGCCTATATGAGATGAGAATCAAACCAGCAAAGATTTTGTACCATTACTTTAGAATACTGTGATAGTTTTAATAAAGGACTGAGGTTTAAAATGGTTCCTCCTCAACACCTGAAAATACAGAGATAATTAAACTTGATTTTTCAAGTGTTCTGCCTCCATAATGAAGTCTAATGAATTCAGCATTAAACATTTAACAACAGGTGTGTTTACATGAGGAAGCCAGGCTCCGTAGATCCAAACAGCAGCTGCAAAGCCAAGTCTTCCTAAGATGCACTAAACAGGAAAGAGCCTCAAAGGAACTGAATCCTGCAACAGCTGTCCTGTTAAACTAGCACTGCTTATACTCAGTATCTGTCTAGATATGGTCCCAATTACCATGGTACCTGAGCACCTCCCAAGCATTAATGGATTTATTCTCAACATACATGTGAGGGAGGGAAGTGCTTTATCTCCATATCACAGATGGAGAACTCAGGCACAGATTAAATAATCTGCTACAGGCTCACTATGTGATCTTGGGCTAAACAACTAATTGGAGCAAGACCCACGCCAATGCCATAACCATACGACCTTCCTCTCAACTATATTAAGGGAAGACCTGATTGTTAGCTGTGCGAAACACCACTGTGTATGTTCTCTACATCTTCTGCTTTCCCATTGGCTGGTGAAGCCTTCACAAAATATGATCTGAGTTGACTACGAATAGAAGAGTTGGAACATGGGACTCTCTTCTAGGACTCTCAGAGCATGGGACTCTATCATTTAGTGAGATGAAGACTGAACTGAGGAAACTCAGTCCACAGTGCCTCAAAGGTAGCTGTCTCTGCTGAGAAGGGAGAAGCTATGAAGTGGTCCTGCAGGGAGGAAACAGAGCCTCTGCAGCTGGTGGCAATGGCAGTGAACTCTCCTCTCACCAAGCTGTGGCATTATTTTTTCTTGAGTGGGAGGACAGGATCCTATCAGTCTTGTCCCTTCCTCTGCTATATGGGAAGGGATGAGGTGGGGCAAGATGTCAGCACTAGTGTCTGCCTCACCCACTCCTCCCATTAATCCAGGATTTAGGGGGTTGGTAAGTGCATAGTCATGGTCACTATTTTGGCCAGTGCACTGTGGACTGAACTGTGGATCTTCAGATCTAAAAGCATGAGCTGCTACAGCTTGAGCTAAAGATCCAAGGCTGTCTAGCTGATGTTGTGACAGATTCAGACACTCTGCAGATCAGACACAAAGGGGACCTGTAACATACTCACCAGCAGGTTATATATACTTGATCCTCCTAGGTTGGCTCCCCAGGCCCTTGGCACTGCTGTTCTTGGTACAGCTGAAGGGCCTTGCTCTTCTCATCTGGGCTACTTTCTACTGCATCCCTTAGGAGCCCTTTCCCCCAGCTATGACATCTTACAGTGAGCTTGCTCAGAGCTCCCAAGTGACTCCGACCCTCAAGTTAAAAATGACCACACCTTCCCTTCCATCCTCACAACCACAGCCTATATATGGTTACACTGCACTGGTTGTATTAATCCATCTTAATACATAGCATATACCAGTAATTAGAGCCTCATTCAGTTCATTTATACCTAATTTACTTCACGTTATGCTTATTTCACACATTATTTACCTTATTAAGTTGATTTTTGCAACATTCCCTTATAAACAAAGTCATTTGTGAAAACTCATTGAGACAGGAATAGCTTTCACTTAACACTCTACTGAAAGATTGTGTTCCTAAAAGTGAGGGCCTACAGAGTTGGCTGGAAACACACATTCTACAGGCACAGCAACCACCATTAATCAGGTACCATTTACGAACAGATACTAGACTGGAGTATCTGAAATGTTGCAATAATACCCTTTACTTAGAATGTGAGACTCTATGTAGGTTAAACCCATATGGTTCTGCCAATGCATCTCAATCCTGAACTACAACACTTCTGCTGGCCAACTCTTGGGCCCCTTATGAGGTAATATTGCCAACTGTACTAACTTAGTATAATGATTTTATCTGAATAAATGAAGACTAGGATGAAGTCATCAAATATCCTAGTTAAAACTGGTACTGAGGCCTCCAGAGGTGGAAGGACTCAAAGATACAGTCTTAATCAATCAGAGGGTTTCCTTAGGAAAACACTTGATATACATTTGTTTATCTGGGGATGATGATGTGGTGGTGGTCGGCTTCAAAGCAATCAGCATGCACCCATACACTGTACCGATAACACACTGTAGCTAACATCTTGTTCTCCCAAATCTTAGTTTTCAGTATAAGTAAAGGAAGTCTCTATATGTTATTGTTGTGAAGAAAACCGTAAAAAATGTGACCAGAGTGTAACTAACAAAGTTGCTTATGGCCTTCATGTCATTAGGAAAAAATGAGACATGCTCTTGAGTTAGCTAACATGAGGTAACTATCTAACAAGGTAAAATCCTAGTGAAGACAAGGTGGTTTGTTGTTTTCACACTTGTTAGCTGGTCTAGTTAAAGACTATGAGACTGCTTAGGATTTACTTTGTGTTATCTAACTTGAGCTAAGCAGGGCCAACTCTAGACACCAGCATTCCAAGCATGTGCTTGGGGCGGCACTTTTCAAGGGGTGGCACTCCGTTTTTGGGGTTTTGGGGGAGGGGCGGGGGGTGTTTTGGCGGCAAAAAACCCGGAGCCAGCCCTGAAGCTAAGAACATACCTTTTGAGAGAACCTGGGAAAATAGCTCTCAGAAGTGTAAGGCTGTCTCATTCATTTCATCTAAGTGTTAACCCAGATGCCCAGTGATGGTAATTGACAGAGTAGGCCTCTTTTCGGTGCCACATATGGATGATATTTGAAGATACCACCACTCTGACATCCCAAATAAAGAAGGCCAAGCATAAGTAGTCCAGCAAAGCCCATGGTCATACTGCAGCTCCACTAACAGGAGATAAGCTCAAGAAGCAATTGAAACTCAGAGTCATGTGATCATATTATAAACATGTGCCTCATTTATAGTGAGTGGCCTCTCGTTTTGGTGACTCAAATACACGGAGCCTATTTTGTGGGTGGACATCAGGAGAATATCACCATCTCTCCACTTCCCCAATCTCAGCATGGGAACAAAGGCATTCTCATTAGAACTTATTCCCCCTTCAATGTGACTAACAACCTTCAGGACATGTTACAAACTAAGGCTCTTTCGGGGAGTGGGGGGGAGAGTGGGGAGAGAGTTTAGTGTTCATAATCTCAGTTTTGCTGGTATGAGGAGGTTTTAGCATCGTCATTGGGTCAACTTGAATGATTCTCTTCCATGGTTTTTGAGATTTAAGTGGCCATGTGCGTGGAAATAAGTAGAGGTGAATTGGTGCCCCTTAAATATATTAATAAACGACTAAATAAGTTACAGTGTGTTCAGGAAACTAAAATATACTGAAAAATTATTATTGATTGAATAAATATGCTCCAAGTCAGACGCCACTTCATACACACCTGTTTTTTAAATTAATGGAGATATCCCATCTCCTAGAACTGGAAGGGACCTTGAAAGGTCATCGAGTCCAGCCCCCTGCCTTCACTAGCAGGACCAAGTACTGATTTTGCCCCAGATCCCTAAGTGGCCCCCTCAAGGATTGAACTCACAACCCTGGGTTTAGCAGGCCAATGCTCAAACCACTGAGCTATCCCTCCCCTAAATTTGTTTTCATTATACACTATATCAGTATAAAACTAGCACATGGTACTATACGCCTAATTTAATTTTCTTAAGAGTTATCTCATCTAACATTTGAAGGACACTTGCCCCTCCTCAGACTCCCACCAAAAGGAATCCTAGTCAGATTGTATGACCACCGTACGCTGTATTAGCATTGTGTTTTCATTGTTCAATTGTTCTGGCATGTTCTACTTACAGATTCAGTTTCTGAAGGTAAGATGGCTGAGTATGATTAATCAGAAGCTATTTGTTGCAGTAGCCAATGGAAGGAACAGTGCTAAGCATTTTTCAAAAATGAATAATATCCCAGGTAGCTGGCACCTGCATGTGAAGTGAAGCATTACAAACAAATGAGGAGTAATAGAGCTTACTGTGCATAAAATGTTATTGTTTTATAAAAAAAAGTGCAGAATAAGCAAGCTTGAAGTAATCACCCTGAGCACTTCAACCAACTAAATAACCTTTAAACTTTCTAAAGTCCTACAAAGGAACTTGACTGATTAACTTCCACAGGAGCTATAAAGGAGAATGAGATTTATATATAGTTTGAAAATATATTGGGATTTTATTCTTACCCTAATTTTTTAAACTCAGTATAGTGTAGTATCACCTGTTACTGTAACAAAGATTGATTTCATTTATTTTAACGGTCTGGATCTTGCAAATGTGTTTCCCTGACTTCATCAGTACTTGAAGAAATATTCTTCAGAGGTTTAGGGATTTGCCAAATTAATGTCCAGAGACTTCCTCTTATTTTTTAAATGCCAAATAATTGCATCTGTTAAGTAGCTCCATAAAGTACCTTTCAATATCCATCTTGATAACAACCTTAGAGTTCATAAAGTTCTCTGCTTGGAATCTGAAATAATTGGCATAAATTAGGACTTTTAAAAGAAGTGGAGTCTGATTTCTATTAGATTTTATACTTTTGTCTTTAATTAATTTTCCTCTTTTGAAAGAATCTGTGTGAATTAATATACATTCTAGCACACATGCACAGCATCTGGGTCAACCACTATCCCTAATAGTGTAGAATATTGTGGTCTCAGAATACCACATGTTCTTCTAGTCTGAATTTTAAACCGCTTCTTTAATTTAATAGCTGAGCATCTACTATGGGTTTGTATATCCAGCAAAAACTTTCAGTTAGAATTGCATTCTGTGATCCATTAGGGAGGTGTAAAATAACCTTATGCAACACTTGATTGCTTTAAAAAATGAAGCAAACTTTATATTAATATCTAAATATTTAACTCATTTCTACCATCTGGAAAGGATCTTTAAGATAAAATCATTGTGGCATTAGTGCATAAGCAGAAGAGGACAACCAGCTGGGTCATTTTATTGGGCAGAAAAACCTGATGCAATCATAGTAATTCCCAAAGTAAAAAATAAAAAAGGGTGTCAAGTCAGATTAAATAGTTTGTGGATTATCTCTACTGTCCATTTCAGTGGAATGACTAATCTATGTTAATATACACGAGACTAGAGAGAGAGAGAGAGAGACGGGGCCTCTAGAACGCCCAGTAACTCCGAATTTTTCAAACTGATGCATTTGGTTTTAGTTTTGAGGCTACCTTTAACCTCTGTCAATATGTGGTTTCTGGGCAGAAAACTGGCCCATGTGAAGAGCTTCAGAAATATAACTTCTACACAACAGTTAATTTCTCTTTAGGCAGAGATACCAAGATGATAATGGCCAATTTATTCCGTCAATACCTGATCTTTATCAATATACTAGGTCCATTCCCAGGCAGATATCTGATTTTGACATTGCACAAAGATGAGGCTGAGTTCATCAGGGGATGATCTCCAATAGTGAAGAACAAACATCCTTTGCCAATATGGCTGAATGTATCAATGGCCTTCAGTACAGTTAAAAGCAAGATGCTGAAACCTGGACAGAGTCACTGAGGTTGTATTAAATTGTCTTCTGTGGTTCCTTTCAGAGAGATCTCAAAAAGCCAAGTTAAACAAATGCACTTCTTTCCCAAGAAGCACCTTGTACAGAATGGCGCAAGGCTCAATCTCGTCCTTGCCTATTGACTATCTACATCAGACCACAAAGTCTGATGATGAGATGGTATGTGTTTAAATGCCATCACAATATGCTTATGACAATCATTTCCTTCACATCAGGAGAAGACAACTTTATGACTCTGTCACCCCAGTGTTTGGGTAAAATAAGTATTTTTGATGAAAATCAGTTGTCTCAAGTTTAACATGGACAAGAGTAAACATAAGGTTTTAGGAAGAGGGACACACTTTAAAGAACTAAGAGAAACCCAGTCCTCCTCTTCTATAGCCAGATTCAAACAGATGGTCATTCTTGACCGAGAGCAGTGCAACAAGACCTGCAGGAGATGTTAGAAGAAATCCAGGGTTGGCAAAACCACGTGGACACAAAACCATGTTGGAAAACCCTGTACCCCTAGTTTTTATCATCAAAGCCATCTGGCTGCTCACAGGACTGCTGCATTCTCTCTCCTCCTCCATGCATCCCTTTTGAGAACACTATGCTCATCTGACACATTGCTGTTGATGGAGAAACTCTTAAAAGTTGTGAAGTTGTGGGCTAGGTGTCTTTGGTGGCAGTTCTTCAGTTTGGGAACTCCCCACACAATGGAAAGGAAATACTCCTGCTTTATACCAGTGTATTTAGAGAAGAATCATGCCCTGGGTGCTTAGGCATTAGGACCATGGAATCACTAGACATAGCTAGGTTAAGTGGATAAACATTTTGGGGAAACTCTTTCTTCTCCTTGGACTATTGAGGCCAAGCTTACTTGACACCCACTTAAATAGAGCTGAAATCACAGATCTACAATCCCATGAAACTCTTTGAGAAGGTACCCTTGCCAGTTCTTTTACTGTTGTAAATAGCGTACCAGAAAAAGAAAACAAAACAAAGAAAACCTCCTTTCACATTTCCCCACCACAAAGTGAAAGATCTGAAATGTGCGCAGACTGAATGCTAGGCAGAGTTAAACACTTATGTCACTGTAAAAGTGACTTAACTTAGATAGCTACATTTTAATGTATCATAAAATTAAAGCAGATTTTTTTTAAAACGGTCTTTTTAAAAACAATTCACGACCATTTTGCTGTGGGAAGATTTGGATGTTTATCATGTTGATTGACATTTGGGGCTTGATTTGCATTCAGTATACTCAAAACGCTCTAACTAAAGGAGAGAAAGGCTTTTGTTCTAGAACACAAAAGTATCACACTGTACACACATTCACACAATGATGTATTGAGAGAAAAACATTCTGCATGATTGTTTATTCAAGCAGGTAGCAGCAATAAATAAGTTTTCCCGCAATATTACCCTGGGGATTAAACATCCCTTTTCACACTTAAAAATAATTCCTAAAACCAAAGAATGAATTGATTTCTTTTTCACTATTATTAATTACCCCGTGTTTAATTGAAGGAAGTTGCTTCTTATTTTTCAGCCTCTGCATTTGCAAAAAGTGGCACCATTCTACTCCCAACCTCTTTTCCACAAAGTATTTGTGAACATTTTGGTGTCAGGATGATGAAGTATCTCCTTTTTGCCTTCTCTCTTTATAAAGTAAGCAACCTCAAATGCACCACACTACATATCTGCCTCTGGCGAAGGAGAAAAGCAAGTTTTAAGTAAGGGACTATCTAAGAATGACAGGATCGTCAAAAATCATCATTTTAGGTTAAGAAGCATAGCCAAGTTTTCCAAAAGTTGTATTAAAAATGGTGTCTAGAGAGTGTCTACTTAAGTACAAAAAAGCAGGGGTCACCTGAGCCACATATCATCAAATTGATGTTTGAGAGAAAATCCCGATAAAAATCAAGTGAGAAAAATGGAGAAGAACGATTGACGAAAGATTTAGAACACCTCTCATTTTCAGATGTCCACTTTCTCAAAAGTAACTGGGCAGCATCTTCCAACAAGGTAACAGCAGAAATATAATGGCAATATGTTTAGCACATCTATGTCTTCCTTTTCAACAGCAATAAACATTTCTTTTCATGAGTTTGCAAATAATGTAATCAATGTAAATATTGCCATTCCATAAAGAGTTTTTCCTTTCTGATGCATCACATCCATAGCATCAGCTATAATGGCATATTCTGTGGCACTATAATGCTGTGCATCAGAACATTACATATTACAAACTCCATTGCTATGGTGCAATAAAAAAGTATGAAGCACCTGTCAGTTTGTAACTAAAAAAAGTGTTTTGGCAATAATTATGTGAATTAAACTGGCAGAATAATGGCAGAAAAGTATCTGCTGTTCAGAAGCATGCCAAAAAAAATCTATAATCATGGGAATCTGGAAGATCTTAAAAACAAACTGACCAAATATATTATTAATGTTATAAATGCATTTTTCTGAACTACCTAGTTATATATATTCATTTAACATCGAAGAGAATAATATGCAAAATATCTATATGCATCAAATCTATTTAAACTCTTTGGGTCTCAGCCTGCTGGATAATCTCTCTACAGTGGCTTTATCCTCTTACTTGAAAGAGTAAAGCTTTACTTTTGTAAATAAGAACTGAAGTTGGCCCAAAATCCCATAAGTGTCTAACAGATTTTTTTTAATGTTTTCCTGTCTCATTTTAGCAGCTTTTTCAAGCATATACAAATCTTCATAGAATAAGGACAGTTTTTGATTCTCCCACTCACTAATCCTAATGGCACCTCTGTTTCTACTCTTCCATTACATTTTTGTGCTGATGAGATATTGAATTAACCATTCTGGAGACTGAAACCCTCAGTTTTACATAAGAGGAAAGGGTAGTGCGAATGCGAAGTTCCCCTACCCTGGTTCCAGCCTGCTTTAGAATGACCACTTCTAGAGGCAAGTAGGTAGCTCCTAGTGAGTGAACTGACACCATTAACTCCTTTCCTGCCAGCCAAAACGTTTTATTTTTCATTCATTCTTTTCCTCCTTTATTTTATTTGAACATCCTGACTCACAAATGGGAGAAGGTTGAACTGGGAGGTGAAAAGCCTAACATCTCAAAGGAGAAAAAGCACAGAAATACCATTTCAAAAAGCAGATCAGCTCTTAATTGTTTTTTTTCCTTTGTATCTGGACAGCTTCTGGCACTTTGCTCATCATGGGGAGAGCAGTTCCTGCTCATGGGGACTGTAATTGGGCTGCACAATGATGAAGATGGCTTTCAATCTCATCATGCACCTGCACAAAGGCTAATCAGAATCTGGTCCTTTGTGCTTAGCCTTGCACACCTCACTCCTCATGTAGTGCAAACCAACAAAGTCTGGCTCCCAATTTCAGTTCCGCCAACCCTTAGCATAGAAAATAATGGATCAGACCCCAAAAGTCATGAGGATTGACTTCAAAATAATAAATTTGGGATGCTCTTTACTTGTGTTCTGGTGCTTGAGCCTTTTTGGCTCACATTTTCAAAGTTTCTCCGCAACCATCAGGATAAAGCCGAGCCTCTCATGTAAATCACATGATTACAGGAGCTGGGGTTTAAAATAAAAAGCACAGATGTCTTAAGCATGATGATAAACATCACAAGAACTGGCCACACTGATGTTTCCTTTATTAGTTGCATCCAAAGACACTTCTCCACACTCCTCCTAATGAACTGAAATTATGTGGGGTGAAAACAGCCAAAAGTGAACAGAAACATTTTTTTTCCACATGAAACTTTATAAAAGAAAAATAGGTAAATAAATAAAAAGGCCTCACTAATAATGCATAGGTCCCCGCAACTGGTACGTGTCTATCTTATTATTTACGGTGCAGTAGTGCTTCAGGGTCCTCATTAGGGATCAAGACTCCTTGTGTTAAGCACAGTACGAACATATAACTAAGATGCCCTGAAGTGCTTACAAGCTAAGTATGAGACTTACTAGCTGATGCAACAAACAGATGGGAAGCACAAGGTAACAATCAGACAATTACAAACAGCAGGATAAGCAATGGTCACGGCACACCAGCTCTCATGCCGAACTAAGGGCTTGTCTGCAGGCTGGATCATGGGTAGGGTGACCAGACAACAAATGTGAAAAATCGGGACGGGGTGGGGGGCAATAGGCACCTATATAAGAAAAAGACCCAAAAATCGGGACTGTCCCTATAAAATCGGGACATCTGGTCACCCTAAACATGGGGCATGAATTATAGAGAACTCTAAAGTCTTACACTCTAACTTCCCATTGTAGACCTTGCTAGCATGTACTAAAAGGTACCTACTTTGCTTTAATGTAATCCTATTTGAAAGAGGACTACATCAAAGTGAACTAGGTACCTTTTAGTTTGCACCAGCGGGGTCTATACAGGCCAGTCAGAGTGCAGCACTTTAGAGCTCTCTACAGTTCACACCCCTGTAGTCTGGACTGCAGTGCTGTGTAGACAAGCCATAAGATTTATTCCTCCACTCCTTCACAATTAATACAGATAGTTTACCAAACATTCAACAGTTCGTTGGATGCAAGGAGCTTCCCCATAGAATGAAGGCCCTTCCATAAGTCTGTTGTTTTTTTGTTTTTTTTATTAAAATCAGGTCCTTAAGTTGCAATCACCAAGGGCAAACACTGAGCTTGAATAGGATAAACAGACCTATGATAGCTTCACATTATAATAATAAAGTTGTCAGTGGATTTTAAATTAAAGAAACCAGTGTCCCCATTGAAAACTGTCTCGTTTCTGCAGTCTCAGATCGCCCTCCCTCTGCATAAGTACCCTCCTTCTATATAGAATTCCCCTCTAATTAAAACCGTGCTTCACTCAATCAAATTCCTTTTACTGAGACCCACATTTTAAATCCTCAACTGGGTTAGAAATCACATCTTTTCAAAAGGCAAAAATTGTATCCTGTCCATGAACTATTTTCTTTTCTGAATTTCTAATATACTTTACATAAATAGCATTCTTCTCAGACATAGATTTATCCTAATTAGCTTAAAGAAAAAGACTAAACCAAACGAAACACACACACACGGACTACAATAGTTCAAAATTCTACCTTTCGAAAAGCCATGATTGTTTCCTGACCGTGAACTTTTGCCTTATGAATTGCTAATTCAGTTAACAGGTTCATTCTGCTCTGAAATTTGCATCATGAAAATTACCAGCTTTAAAAGGTCCTCTATGTACCACACAGTTTGCATGTTTTGTTATAAAGGTTGTGTCTCACATAGGGAAACAGTAGGCTGGTCCTGAAAAGGTAAGAATGTAAGAAATTACATTGAGCCCATCGGTACAACAATAACACAATGGTTGTTTAAAAAGAAAAGATTTGCAGTTAATTTTTATTCGTATTGTTTGCCAGTATATAAGCTAGGCATAGGTCAGTCTGAGCTACTACTTCTGCCTTTGAGATTAGCAGCAACTTGATTTGATGTTCTGGATCTTTTCTAAGAAATTTCGTACTTTCCCTTGAAGCAAGGATGAGTGATTTATCACACAATGAGTGCAGAGGGAGAGTACACAAACCTAATAAAAATCAATGGGAGTTTTTTTCTGTAAGTCTTCAGACCAGGCTCTCCAAAAAGAAAAAAAGAGTGTGCATGCACAAGTAAATATATAAATGCAAATTTAGATTGTAAGATCTTTGGGGCAGGAATGATCATTTTGTTCTGCTTGTACAATGTCTGGCACAACGGGATCTTTGGTCCAGAATTGAGTCTGTTGGGTGTTACCACAATACAAAATAATACATAACTTCTTCTTCTTCCTCTTAGAACACATACTTGTGCGACACCCTGGAGCAGTCAGAACATGGACCCCCTGATCTCCTTGCTGTTTTGGGGAGGATTTAAACTACCGAGTTGCCTATTCCTAATGCAGTGTGTGCTGCCCTTCTGCCAGTGTAAGTATACAGCAGGGAACTTCTGGGGGATGGAATCCAGGTTGTCTCCACTCCCCACTCTTTCCTGCCCCTTCTGCAGGAGCAGGGGACACAGTGTTAGCCAACATATGAACTAATTACAACATACTGTTTCAGCCCCACAGTTTTAAAGACAATTTGGGGTACAAAGCTGTTTTTTTCAGCCTACTTTCATAATATTGCTGAAGCAAACTATCTTTGGATCAAATATTACTGGTAATTTTGATATTTCCAAGCAACTTCATCCTGCTTAAAGGAGCACAAACCCCTTAAACCTCAAAGTACCTTTGATCAAACATTATGCTCTCCTCTTATAAATAGTAGGAGTTACAAAGCAGTAGACAACTAACACCCTGATTCAGCAAACTACTTAAGCATGTCCCTTATTTAAGCATGTAAATAGTCCCACTGGCTTCAGGACCTTGCTGAATCAGACCCTAAGCAATTAGTGGAAAGGATGCTCTCAAACTGGAAACAGGGGAAATAGGTCCTTTCCTTTTATGTCATATATCCAAATAAAATATCAGATTTACTTGGGAAGTAGGCTCACCTAGACTTCTATAAAATCTTTCAGAACACCAAGCTCCCAATACATTTCAAACAAAAAATCCAAATGCCACCAATGGGTAAAATAATACTATATGGAATCTTAGTTTTAGGGGCACAGGAGTCCCGGAAAGCACCTCTTTGGACTAGCAAGAGGGTTGTCTAAGGTAATATACAGGAGTGTATAATGATACGATCCTGTTTGGAGTTGTAATTATCATAGTCCAAACTTCATAGCTGTCTTCCTTTATGTAGCACATTTGAGAATGAATTTCCTATAACTCTTGATGGGAAAATGGCACTTTATGAAAGAAAAAAGAAAAAAGGAATGACCTCCTTGGAGAGCAAATTGAGTATCCTTTTCTACATAATTATCTTCTGTAAAATCTGAATTCATCTGCTTGTATGCTTGCATTCACCGAAGGATGTGTGACTATATGATTGTAAGCAGGGACAGACACATTCACACTTCCATAAACTCCAATCACAGCAGCTGGTGGTGATGAATGTTTGCTTCATTTCAATTCCCCATCCTAAATGTTAGCAATTCCACAATATTGCTAAACCTTTAAAAATGAATCAACTTTGATCTTTGGATTCCAAATGCATTATTTTATGTATGTCAGATACAGAGCTGCTGACAAAAAGCAAGCCATAAAAAACAAACCGAAACAAAATTCTCCATGTACTGTAGTTCTAATGCTTTGAGCCTAGAATTGAATCTTTCTTTGCTGTTCTGATATAACAGTGGCTCAGCCATCATTGGTATATTTCATTGTTTGTTCTCTGTATAGCCACAAAATTCTTACCCTGTGTTACCAAAGCAGTCTTGTTACAGAATAATTTCAATGAGTCAATACACATCAGCAGTTTGAAACAGCAGGGATTCGAAGCCTGAGGAGAACAAACTCTTAGCACTATATCTTCCTTGATTTACTGGAACACATAAGTGATGGATAAACAGGATACAAATCTCATGAAAAAGCAGCAAGATCCTTTTCTAGAAACCCAGGGTGCATACAAAACACAGACTCTGATGGCTTTCAAAATGGAAAGTCTTTGAACTGAAGGAGAATCTCAGCTTAAGGTTGACTATATGAAAAGCGTGTTCCAGTAATGTTGGTGGCTCTTGCAGTTTATCCTAAAGCTCAAATACTTTCAAGTTCTGCTTAAATGCCTGACATATACCACAAAGCACTTCAAAAAGATATGTATAATCCACACCAATGCTAACCAACCCTGCACTATAAAAAGACTCATCCAAGTTCTGTAAAGTAGTTCTGTTAGGAATATTTTGTTGGGTTAGGGAGAAGATATTTATCATGTTTGCTGGCTACATTCATGTTATTCATTTGTTATAGTATGGCAGGGTTTATATTATAGGCGAGGCTGGAATCATCCCCTATTATTAAGATTACCCAACATACAGAAGTACATTGCAACTTAAAACAAGTAGGTACAAGAAGCAAATGAATGAAGTAAATGACCGAAATCTTAAATCCTTCTCCTCTACAACTGGCTTTCAGTCTTAAATGAGCATCCAACACATTCTTCTTAAACAAAACTTAGCTGAGAAAAATGCTGGGGGAAAAAATCCTCTCTGATGTCATTTATTCAAGGGTCTTGAGCAAACTAACAAACCAACCAAAAAAGTCACACAGTGAGTCAAAAAGGAACAAAGCAAGAATGGGAGAAGCAAATGAATGAAATATGAATGACCATATTCACCCTCTCCCTATTATTTCTGCTTCAATCTATCAAAATATTGTTGACAACATAATGGTCCCCTGGGAGAATGTGCTACCTGAAGGGGTAGCAGCTTCATTGATCAGCAGTGGGACAGGGAATTTGCCTGGAGAACTTATGTTAATCTGCTAATGCAGCAAATCAGGAGTCACTAAAGCTAGATCATTCTGGACAAAGTCAAGATCAAATGACAGGACTTTACTGTATTTGACTTCAGCCGGGGTTTCTCAAATGTGTTCATAATGTGGGCTGCATCTTAAGAGAGAGATTGTCTTTAGACATTTCTCCTTTTAAAGAAGAGTGAAGACACACTGGTATGCTGCCTAATGTCATAGAGCCATAGACTTTAAAGTCAGAAGGGACCCATATGATCGCCTAGTCTGACCTTCTGCACAACGCAGGCCGCAGAATCTCACCCACCCACTCCCGCAACAAACCCCTAACCTATGCCTGAGCCATTGAAGTCCTCAAATCATGGTTTAAAGACTTCAAGGTGCAGAGAATCCTTCACAAGTGACCCATGCCCCATGCTGCAGAGGAAGGTGAAAAAACCCCACAGCATCTGCCAATCTGCCTTGGAGGAAAATTCCTTCCCAACCTCAAATATGGCGATCAGCTAAACCCTGAGCAGTGGGCAAGAGACTCACCAGCCAGACACCCAAGAAACAATTCTCTGTAGTAACTCAGATCCCACCCCATCTAACATCCCATCACAAGCCATTGGGCATATTTACTGCTAATAGTCAAAGATCAATTAATTGCCAAAATTAGGTTAGCCCATCATACCATCCCCTCCATAAACTTATCAAGCTTAGTCTTGAAGCCAGATATGTCTTTTGCCCCCACTGCTCCCCTTGGAAAGCTGTTCCAGAACTTCACTCCTCTGATGGTTAGAAAACTTCCTCTAATTTCAAGTCTAAACTTCCTGATGGCCAGTTTGTATCCATTTGTTCTTGTGTCCACATTGGTACTGAACTTAAATAATTCCTCTCCCTCCCTGGTATTTATCCCTCTGATATATTTATAGAATGCAATCATATCTCCCCTCAGCCTTCTTTTGGTTAGGCTAAACAAGCCGAGCTCTTTTAATCTCCTTTCATAAGACAGGTTTCCATTCCTCGGATCATCCTAGTAGCCCTTCTCTGTACCTATCCAGTTTGAATTCATCCCTTCTTAAATATGGGAGACCAGAACTGCACACAGTATCTCAGATGAGGTCTCACCAGTGCCTTGTATAATGGTACTAACACCTCCTTATCTCTACTGGAAATACCTCACCTAATGCATCCCAAGACCGCATTAGCTTTTTTTCACAGCCATATCACACTGGCGACTCATAGTCATCCTGTGATCAACCAATACTCAGAGGTCCTTCTCCTCCCCTGTTACTTCTAACTGATGAATCCCCAGTTTATACCAAAAATGCTTGTTATTAATCCCTAAATGCATGACCTTTCACTTTTCACTATTAAATTTCATCGTATAACTATTACTCCAGTTTACAAGGTGATTCAGATCCTCCTGTATGATATCCCGGTCCTTCTCTGTATTGGCAATGCCTCCCAGCTTTGTGTCATCCACAAACTTTATTAGCACACTCCCACTTTTTGTGCCAAGGTCAGTAATAAAAAGATTAAATAAGATTGGTCCCAAAACCAATCCCTGAGGAACTCCACTAGTAACCTCCCTCCAGCCTGATAGTTCACCTTTCAGTATGACCCATTGTAGTCTCCCCTTTAACCAGTTCCTTATCCACCTTTCAATTTTCATATTGATCCCTAACTTTTCCAATTTAGCTAATAATTCCCCATGTGGAACTGTATCAAATGCCTTACTGAAATCAAGGTAAATTAGATCCACTGCATTTCCTTTATCTAAAAAAATCTGTTATCTTCTCAAAGAAAGAGATCAGGTTGGTTTGGCATGATCTAACTTTTGTAAAACCATGTTGTATTTTGTCCCAATTACCATTGACCTCACTGTCCTTAACTACTTTCTCCAAATTTTTTTCCAAGACCTTGCATACTACAGATGTCAAACTGACAGACCTGTAGTTACCCAGATCACTATTTTCCCCCTTTCTTAAAAATAGGAACTATGTTAGCAATTCTCCAGTCATACGGAACAACCTCTGAGTTTACAGATTCATTAAAAATTCTTGCTAATGGGCTTGCAATTTCATGTGCCGGTTCCTTTAATATGCTTGGATGAAGATTATCTGGGTCCCCCAATTTAGTCCCATTAAACTGTTCCAGTTTGGCTTCTACTTCGGATGTGGCAATATCTACCTCCATATCCTCATTCCCATTTGTCATCCTGCCTTTATCCCTAAGGTCCTCATTAGCATCATTAAAGACTGAGGCAAAGTATTTGTTTAGATATAGGGACATGCCTAGAATATCCTTAACCTCCACTCCATCCTCAGTGTTTAGCAGTCCCACTTCTTTCTTTGTTTTCTTATTTATATGTCTATAGAACCTTTTACTATTGGTTTTAATTCACTTTGCAAGGTCCAACTCTACATGGATTTTGGCCTTTCTCACTTTATCCCTACATGTTCTGACCTCAATAAGGCAGCTTTCCTTGCTGATCCCTCTCATCTTCCACTCCTTGTAGGCTTTCTGCTTTTTCTTAAGCATCTCTGAGATGCTTGCTCATCCAGCTTGGTCTATAGCTCCTGCCTATAATTTTTCCCCTTTCTTGGGATGCAGGCTTCTGATAGTTTCTGCAACTTTGACTTGAAGTAATTCCAGGCCTCCTTCGCCTTTAGATCCACAAGTTCTTCAGTCCAATCCACTTCTCTAACTAATTTCCTTCATTTTTTAAAGTTAGCCCTTTTGAAATCAAAAACCCTAGTCACAGATCTATTTTTGTTTATCCTTCCATTTAGTTGGAACTGAATTAGCTCATGACCACTCAAACTAAGGTTGTCCCCTACAACTATTTCTTCTATGAGGTCTTCACTATAAAGAACAGCTCTAGGCACCAGCAAAGCAAGCACATGCTTGGGGCAGCCCATTTGCAGGGCCGGCAGGGATCCAGTATGGGAGCTGAGAACCAACAGGGGGCCCTGGGAGCTGTAGTTCCTTGGTTAGCTCCCTGCCTATAGAGCCAGACCTGGAGCAGGGAAAGAACTATATTTCCTAGCATTCCCTTGGCCACTACCAACAGGAAAGAGGGGGAGGGAGTGAGGAAGCTGAGACCTCATGCTGCAGCCTGCTGTGAATGGAGAGCTGCACTGGGAAGGGCAGGGGGTACCATATTTTAACATTCAAAAAATAGGACACTCCACGGGGAGGGAGGGTAGCCCCACCCTGCCGCCATCCACTCCCTCCGACTACCCCCCACAGAAACCCCAACCCATCCAACCCCCCCTGCTCCCTGTCTCCTGATCATCCCCTCCTGGGACCCCTGCCCCAACTGCTCCCCAGGACCCCACCCCCTATCTAAGCCCCACTGGTCCTTGTCCCCAACTGCCCCCTCCTGAGACGCCCCCCAACTTTCCCCCTAGGACCTCACCCCCTACCTGTCCCCTGACAAACCCCTGGGACTCCCATGCCTATCCAACTGCTGCCTGTCCCCTGACTACCCCCCCCCCAAACCTCCTGACCCATCTAACCCCCCTTCTCCCTGCCCCTAACTTCCCCCCCCGAACCTCCGTCCCATCCAACCCCCCCTGCTCCGTCCCTTGACTGCCCCTCTGGAACCCCCTACCCCTTCTCCAACTCCCCAGCCCCCTTACCGTGCCACTCAGACCAGCGTGTCTGGCTTCACGTAGCGCCAGACACGCTGCTGCATACATGCTGCCGTGCTCCCCTGTGGAGCCACAGGCCTCCCGTCCCCCAGCACCTGCCTTCCAGATTTGAACACCTCAAAATTCAGGAGTGCTCAAGCTCAGTTTGGGCAGCTCTTACTTCATTTCTCCCAAATCAAATATACTGATCCACTGTAACTTGCTGTAGAAAAAGTAGGATAAAATTGAGCAAGAAATGCTTCCCAGTGGTTATTAGGACTGGAATTGCTATTTTCAACAGCCATTGCCTTTTTTGTTTGTTTGTTTGTTTGTTTGTAAGGAAGACAGTGATAGTGCATTGGCAAATTCCCCATAGAAAGAAAGAGTGGAACAAAAGAATAATAAAGGCACCTCAACTTTTTCTCATTTATGTAGGACAGTCTTATAATATGCATCCAGATATCCTCCAATCACACAAGCTGAAAATTGTTCCACTTTACTGCAGTTCTGTAACCATGCGGGAACCAATCCTGTCTGTGTTCTGTGCACATCTAAAATTCCTGCTGAATTACCTGCCCTGGGAGCGAGTTACCAGTGACCCAGGGCTGCGGTGGAAGGAGGGTGCAGGTGGGGAATAGGGGAGAGCCCAGAGCTGGGGCGGCAGGGTGTGTGTGTGTGGGGGGGGGGAGCCCAGGGCTGGGGCAGCAGAGGGGTGGAGGTGGTGGGGGAGAGCCCAGGGCTGGGGCGGCAAGGGGGTGCGGCGAGGAGCCCAGGGCTGGGATGGAGGGCAGCCAAATTTTTTTTTGCTTGAGACAGCAAAAATCCTAGAGCCGGCCCTGTTCACTACTCACCAAAACCAAATCTAAAATGGCATCCCCTCTTGTTGGTTCAGCAACTACTTGGTGAAGGAATCCATCAACTATCACATCCAGGAAAATCTGAGCCCTATTACAGTGCTCTACAGCCAAAATGCTTCTGAAATAAATGTAGTCAAACTTTACTAATTCTGGGTCACTGAGAACAAAAATTATGCTTAAAATTGTTGATTGGCTCTAGTTTTCAAGATATGCTATTGGGTCAGTATATACGACCCTTGACTTGGGAATGGCGGAGGATAAGTGAGTTATAAAGGGAAGGGATCTCAATTTAAACCAGAAATGACTAAAATACATCTTTGACTGGATCTATGAATAAATCTATGACTGGGTCTGGACAGTACTTGCTTTTTAGGCAAAACAATGAATGATGTAATCTGAAGCTGGTATTGCTTCATACATGATATGAATTGCATCATGTTATTCCTAGAAGTCATGGATGATGCAATCATAACGAAGCTTACATCACTCTGCTGAACAAATTGCCCTATATCAGCTCTAGAAATCATACAGTGGCATGCTCTCTTATTTGTCAGTGTTTGATTTTGCAAAGGGACACATTTCTGTTTAGCCAAAGTGAGCAGAGATGCCTCGTACTTGTGTGAACAGTGCAGATAACTTCTGCTATGTTTGTGGTGAAGTGACTTTTGCATCACAAAAGCGCAGTATAACCACTATGGTTAAGAAAGCCTATCACCTTTATTTTGGCTGCAAAACTGGAGATCAGGACAAGAGGTGGGCCCCACACATATGCTGCAACACTTGTGCAACAAATCTTCGCCAGTGGGTGAACAGGAAAAGGAAATCTATGCCTTTTGCAGTGCCGATGATTTGGAGAGAGCCAACAGATCATACCAGCAATCGTTACTTCTGCATGGTGCCTCCAGTTGGGAAAGGTATGTCAAAGAAGAAAAAGTGGACTGTGCATTATCCAAACATTCCATCAGCTATAGGCCCAGTACCCCATTGAGAAGGACTGCCGGTTCCTGATGCACCAGAATCATTCTCACTTGAGTCAGACGAGGAAGAGGAAGAGGATGAAACTTCTGGTCCTGAACCATCAATGTCACAGGACCCACATTTTCTCCATCCTCCTCCTCTGAACCACACCTCATAACACGAGGTGAACTGAATGACCTTGTCAGGGATTTGGAACTACCCAAGAATAAGGCAGAGCTGTTGAGCTCCAGACTACAGCAGTGGAATCTCCTGGCAGGTGATGTTAGGGTTTCCATGTTCCGTGACTGTCGAAAGGATCTTGTCCCATTCTTCTTCATGGAAGGTGATCTTGTAGCCTGCAACAACATCGATGGTGTGATGGCAGCCCTCAACATCGTTCACGATCCAGATGAGTGGAGACTGTTCATTGATTCATCGAAAACGAGTCTTAAAAGCTGTTTTACTGCATAATGGCAATGTTTTGTCATCAATTCCAGTTGGTCATGCAGTCCACATGAAGGAAACCTATGACAACATGAAACAACTTTTGAGGTGCATAAACTATGACCAACATCAGTGGCAGCTTTGTGGCGATTTGAAGGTTGTTGCTCTCTTGCTTGGTCTGCAGATTGGATACACAAAGTACTGCTGTTTTCTCTGCGAATGGATAGTCGTGCAAGAGATTCCCACTACATCAAGAAAGATTGGCCACTCCGACAGTCATTGGAGCCTGGGAGGAAAAGTATTCAGCATCCACCACTTGTTGAATCAAGGAAGATTTTGTTACCACCCTTACACATCAAGCTGGGTCTGATGAAGAACTTTGTCAAGGCCATTGACAAAACACAAGCAGCTTTCAAGTACCTCCGTGGAAAATTTCCAAGGTTAAGTGAAGCTAAGATAAAGGAAGGTGTCTTTGTTGGTCCTCAGATTCGTGAACTTCTTCGAGATGATGCATTTGACCATGCACTGCGTGGCAAGAAAAAGACGGCATGGAAAGCCTTCCAGTTAGTGGCAATAAATTTTCTCGGAAACAACAAGGCAGATAACTACAGGTTGTTGGTGGAAAACCTCCTCAAGGCATACAAAAGCCTTGGTTCCAACATGTCACTAAAGATACATTTTTTGCACTCTCATCTAGATTTTTTTCCACCGAACTGCGGAGCAGTGAGCGACGAGCACGGCGAGCGATTTCACCAGGACATTGCAACAATGGAAAAACGCTATCAGGGCAAACGGAGCCCATCAGTGCTTGCAGACTATTGCTGGACAGTGACAAGAGATGCTTCATTTAATGAATACAAGAGACAAGCCAAGAAGCGCCGAGTAGACACTGAATAGGACTAAACTATGTACATAATAGTTTTTTGCCTTTTGTTTCATAATAAATTTTATTTATATAACCCTTTTGCTGATTTTTAAAGTGTTACATAAACAGGACAGGTGAAATATCATGTAAAGCAACCATAAACACATGAAAAGACCTAGGTTTACAATTTATGATTAAAACTCTACTATCTACACAATATACATAGACATAAAATGTAAAAACTTAAATATCTTAGAAACAGTAGCCAATCAGTTGTTTTAATTGTCATATTTAAATTCAGCACATCAAAATACATAATAGCTAGCACATTTTATCTCTGAAGCAGACGACTTCTCAAAAATTGTAGACCAGTGTTATTATTACTAGCACTTTTCTTCCAGTCTATATCTGGGAAGTTAAAGTCTCCCATGATCACACAATTCCCATTAGTATTTACTTCATTAAATACATTAACGAGGTCTCTATCCATATCCAAATCAGATCCCGGTGGTCTATAGCATACCCCAAGGACTATCCCAGGGGAGGCTCTAGTAGCTTTCTTCCTCAATATGATTTTTGCCCAGACAGACTCTATCTTATCCATTCCATCCCTTCTTATTTCTTTATAGTCTACCTCATCATTAATATACAATGTTACTCCACCAACTTTGCCTTTCTGTCTTTCCTAAACAGCACATACCGTTCAATACCTGTACTCCAGTCATGACTACTATTCCACCATGTTTCTTCTATCCCTATAATACCTGGTTTCACTTCCTGCACTAGTAACTGTAGTTCCTCCATTTTGTTACCTAGGCTCCTCGCATTGATATACAAACATCTTAATTTTTGCTGTTTGGCTTCGCTCACATTCTTTACCTCATTAGGCACAAACATTCTCCCACCAGTATCACCTATTAGACTGGTATCTACACAACCCTTCCTCCTTATGTCCATTCTCCTAACTACGGCAGTATCCTTTCTTACTTTGTTTTCTTCCCTCTCAATGTTAAAATCTGGCATGGAGATTACCTGGACATCTCTCAACCATCTCCCCCAAATTCCTAGTTTAAAGCTCTCTTAATCCGTTGTGCCAGCCTCCATCCTAGAAGTCTATTTCCCTCCCTACTCAGGTGAAGTCCATCCTGAGAGAACAGTCCTCTGTCCATGAATGCCTCTCAGTGGCCATACATCCCAAAGCCCTCCTTATAGCACCAATGCCTGAGCCATCTGTTGATCATCATAATCTTATCACACCTTTGTTGCCCTTCTCTAGGAACAGGCAGAATCCCACTGAAGATCACCTGAGCCTCGATTTCCTTAAGCGTCTTCCCCAACCTGGCACAGTCTCCCTTGATAAGTTCCAGCGAGAATTTAGACGTATCATTTGTTCCCACATGAAGGCAATCAGTGGATTCTTTCCTGCTCCTGTTAGGATCCTCTTCAGCCTCAGGTCCACATCCCGTATCTTAGCACCCGGGAGACAGCACACCTTTCAGGTGAGACTTTTGGGACACTAAAGAAACATGGTCGATTCCAACAAAGTAATTGGGGCAGAATTTGAGGCCCTAAGAAACCTGGAAATTCACAAGTTTTCTTTAGGGCCAGATAAAAGCCGAGTTTGCAATCCAAAGGGGGCCTCTAAACAACTACAGCATTATCATCAGATGTTTGTGACTGTTTGTGCCATCCATTTATAATCACATACCATCCATGCTGCACCTACAGCAATTGCTAATATGGAAAATTAACATTAGGGATATGGTTAATGTATTTGAAGTTGTCTTTATTGTGCTGAATATTTTCCCCTTTTGAAAATCTCACATAGTCTGCTCTTGCTAACCATTTTATCCCTTTCCCTGGCTTCCCATCTGTCCATTCTGTTTCTGTCAGCTGGACACAAGTAGGACAGTCTTCTGCTGCCACATCCAGTTGCTTCTGGGTTAGGGAACCCCTGAATTAGAAAACCTGGAGTCATTGCTTTTCCAGCAGGTTATGTATCTGAGTTTCTTCCTGCAGTGTATACAAACAGCGATTCCAAAAGAAACAGAAGATTGCAATTAGATCTCATTTTGTACTTTATTCTACTTACCTCTTGATTTGTTGAGCAAAGTTACAGAATGAATAGTAATACCTCTCCAACGTGCCCCTACCCCCAAAAAAGTCAAAACACCCTACCTTCCTCAAACTCAGGGACAACTTTTCAGATTGACTATTGAGACGTTCTTTGATGCTCCTGACAAAAGCTTCCTGCTGGACTTACTTACTTAACAATATGGCAGCTGCTCCCTGGTGTGACGGCTTAGTCAAGATATCAGGTGGAAATAAAATTCACTGTGAATTAGTTGTAGACTAGTTCAGAACCTGTTATTGTTGCAGAGGTAAGAAGGGGATTTGCAGAAATCACTCATATCACATTATGATTAGTGAGCACAACTTCACCCCTTGATGCCTGCAGGTCTAGAGCTCCCGCTAGAAGAGCAAGTACATATGCATTGGCACATCACATTGGCAAATCCAGGCTCCTGGGGCCAGGGAGTTAAAAGTGGTTGGGTAGGTGTTCAGACTAAGTACGATTCTGTTGTGATTAGCCTGGATTCTTAAGGCTATGAAGTATTTACACCTTCCCCTATGAGAAATTTAAGGGGTTCCCCCACTCTTCTTAGAGGGAAAAAGAGAACAACAATCATGGAAAATTGCCTTCTGTTGTCTTTAGGAGAGATGACCTTGCCAGTGTATATTTCTGTCCCTCTCTTCTTCAGGTAAGGACAAGAGTTCCAAGAAAGCAGAACCTTGGGATGAAAACCATAAGCAATTGAATAAAGGCCATGTACCCCAATGCAGGAAATGATTCAGTGATACGACGTTTGAATAACATAGCCATTTTCCCCGATTTAAAAAAAAAATAGTACTTATGTATTTGAGCATCAGTCAAGTCACAGTCTAGGCATTTTTGGCACTGAAGAAGAAATGCAGATTGTCTGCATGTCAATGACTAAGTCACCTGCATAATGAGATGCAAGCAAGTTTGAGGCTAGAATCACTTATTTACATGAAAAACAAATTTGTATGAGGAGGATACTTTTCCTTTTTAAAAAAACAATTCTGCTATGATAGCTCAGTTCAGATGAAGCATCTGGTCTTCAGAGAGGTCAGGTGTGACAGCTGGTGTGGCCAAGATCTAAAGAGGCCAAATGACTTATCCAGTGTCACACTGTGGCTCAGCCAGGATTAGAAGTGAAAAACTTCCCATCTCTGTCTATTGGGTCTAACCACTGGATCACAAATGGTCCCTGTATATAGGCTACTAGCATCATAATTTGTGCAGGGTGCAGCTGCCAGACTTCTTCTTCTTTGGCTCCCCTGTCTGAATGAACAAGCTGGGGTTAAGAGCCACTGTTCAAGGAATAACACCTACAAATATCTACACTAACGTCTGCCTTCATTCTTGTAAGCTGTCGCCCAAAGGGTTTCCTTTTTACCTGTGGAAAATGATCAAAATCTTTTCCTCCACATGTGAGAAAAGGAAACCAAAATGCCAGATCAATCAGCTGGCACAAGGAAAAGCCACACAATTTGCACCCTCTATCATACCTCTTATTCCAGCCATACTTTAGAAGGACAAGCTGTAAACCAGCTGTACAACTTGCTCCAAACAGAATAGAAACAGACTGTACATAATGCAAACTTCCCCATCCCGGGGGTTTCGTTTTAGTAGTCACATAAATAATAGATAAAAAAATTAAATAAATAAATAAATAAATAAATAACATGCAGCCCACAATCCTCAGTCTAAGCTCGGCTGTTTACAGGGACTCCCTGCAGAAACCTTTTCTGTCTCAGTCCCTACTTCATTTTGCTTTCTTATAAATTGGTTGGAGCGAGCAGAATACCCTGGCTAGTGAAGCAAGAACCAGCAGTAATTTTTCTTCATTTTTTATGTAGTGTTCTAGCACCTGGATTTAGAGAGATCAAAATATATCACTATGCAAAATCCCTATGCATGGTTCAGGAACCTGCTATTCAGTTATGTACAACAACTCTGTCACAACCACCTATTTTATGCTTTAACCTTTAAAAATATTTATATAGAGCGCTATTTATATAAAGCATTTATATAGAGCGCTGCACCACATGCACCAACTTTACATTTTCAAAGCTCTGCAGAAACATTTACTACTCAGTTAATCCTCACTGCATGTCTGAGAGGTAGGTACAGTAATGGTATAACCTTTTAAAGCTGAGGAAAGTGAAGTAGAGAGACAAAGGGTCTGTCTACATAGCGACTAGGAGCATGTTTCACATTATGGGTAGATAAATGTGTGCCAGCTATGCTCGAGCTAGTGTGCTAAAAATAGCAGTGCAGCTGGTAACACAGGTAGCAACTTGGGCTAGCGGCCTGAATGCAACCCCCCCAAGACCCTCGCATAAATACTTGGAGAGCTCGTCCAAGCTGCCACCCGCACTACCTGTAGGGTTACCATACGTCCGGATTTTCCCGGCCATGTCCGGCTTTTTAGGCTCCAAATCCCCATCCGGGAGGAAATCCCAAAAAGCCGAACATGTCCGGGAAAATCGGGACAGGCGGGGCCAGCGGTGCTGGGCCAGGGGCCGGCGGTGCCGGGGGCCGGCGGTGCCAAGCGCCGGGGGCCGGCGGTGCTGGGGGTGCCGGCGGTGCCGAGCGCCGCCGAGCAGTCCAGGGGTGCTCGGCCGGGAGCCCGGGGGCCGGGCCAGGGACCGGCAGTGCTGGGCGGGCCGGGGGTGCTCGGCTGGGGGCCGGGGCCGGCACCCCAGGGCCCGAGCCGACCCAGGCTGGAAACGCTGGGGGGGCCAGACTGGGCTGCGCCTCCTCCCCCCACACCCCCCTTACCTGCTTCAGGCTTCCCGCGAATCAAATGTTCGCAGGAAGCAGGGGAGGGGGCGGAGTTGGGGCAGGGGCGGGGCCAGGGCCCCGTGGAGTGTCCTCCTTTTGGAGACTCAAAATATGGTTACCCTAACTACCTGTAGGCCGGCTACACTATTATTTTTAGTGCACTAGCTAGAGCAGAGCTCATGTGTGTCTGTCTACCCATGCTGGGAAGCACTCTCCTAGGGGCAGTGTAGACATAGGGGTTTGTACTCAGCATGTCTTAGCTGTGCTTCATCTGCTGCTACCAGATCTACCACAGCTACCGTGCTATTTAGGCCGGCACTAGCTCAGTGAGAACAGTGCTAGGGTGACCAGATGTCCCGATTTTATAGGGACAGTCCCGATTTTTGGGTCTTTTTCTTATATAGGCTCCTATTACCCCCCATCCCCTGTCCCGATTTTTAACATTTGCTGTCTGATCACTGCAGATATAAGTGCACAAGCAGGGGACTCACACCCCTAGCTCATAGAGTAGAAATAGCCTACGAATGAGCTACTAGAGGGAGTAAAATCCAGGAATCCTGTCTCAAGTCCAGTTCTTTACAACACAGTTTTCTCCCCAGGCAGTTCAATCAGCTTGTGGTACAAGGCATTCCCATCTCAGATTTCACTCTACACAGTAATGGGAAATGTGTGATTAAAGTCCCATACATCAAGGTAAGATACACATCCATTTTATTCAACGAGTCACAGCTCAGGGAAATTGAACACTGCCCCTCACAAACAACATTAAAACTCTTATTGATACTAGGAACATCCAATCTGTCCTTTGCCAGCAAGGCCGCTTCCTTAAACAATTATTCACCGAAGCAATGACCTTAATATAATAAGCTTGGAAAGGCTCATAACACAGTAGTGGCAGCACTTTTAAATACTTATAAACAAGAAACAATACACACACAGAGTGGTATTTTATCTTATTTATACATGGCACTGATGTACGGATGTGATAAATGACTTCTGCAGTTGTAATGAAAGGGTTAACTCCCTCTCTGTTAATTAAGCACTTCTCTATTTGTAAATGAAATCCACTTGAATGCAGAAGACCAGCATAACACCCAGACTCTTCCAAAGTTGCACTTATATCCTCAACAAAAGGCTTAAGTGGGATGCAAGTGGTGCACAGATCTTGGCTCTGCCCTGTGCACAGGGGTGGATGTCATCTACAATGAATAAGAGAGATATCAGTAGATGGAGAAAGAAATTTGCCAAAAGTCAGATTTAGGTCTCATGGAAACACAAGAGGATAGATCTAAGATGAATATCTCCAGCAAAATATGCAACTTCTGGTAGTGGTAAATCATGAGATTTTGCTTCAAAGAAACAACAATCATATTATTCCTTTTAACATATTGTCTGAGAAAACCACTAGTACAGGCCAGAAATGTCTTCCATGACTATTTAGCATAAACCAGGCTTTGCTTATATGGATATTCATAAAAAGTGTATACAAAAGAGGTATGCATGTGGGCAAATCAAAATGTGGTTACTAATTCCCCATAATGTTCTTGAATGGTTAGTCCCACTATTTGCCCAGATGTAATTAAGACAGATGTGCAGGGAGATTCCGCCATTTTCAGTGACTTGTTACCAGCGCTGCTGTATCAGCATTTGTCACTGAGCTAGGAGCTTTGCTTACAAACAGAACTTGAACAACTATAGTGAAAGCTTATGTGACATTTTTACTTCCTGCGAAAAAGCTGTATCAGAGTAGCTATAACAGGACACCACTAGAAAATCTTCAATGCCTCAGGAACTTTTGAGATTAAATTCCCCATTTTTGTCAATGGGAGCAGGTTCACAGAGCAGCAACCTTTCAAAGTCAAAATATCTTTGCCAAGCCACTTCTCTCCCCCCCCCCTTCCCCAACACTTGTTAAAGCATCAAAAGTTGCAATTCTGCAGCCGTTTAACAACAGATAGCAAAATAGTTTCTAGGTGGACTACAGTCCTACTTGTTGACTGCCTTACAGAAAAAACAAACATAAAAATGTTTAAATTCTCATTAGAAGATAAAATAGTTGCAACATATTGTTCTTTTTTACCCCCCCCCCACTCAAGTTTCAGCCAGTTGTGACATCTGAATGAATACTTGATGTGCTTAAAATTGGAATAGTTGGGTAGACAAGTCAATAGACCATGTATATTTGAACACTGTGCTCTGACTGAATGTACCTGGCAGGGTACTTGTAGTGAACAATCATTGAAAGCACAGAAGAGAATGCCTTTAGCTGAGGGATGGCAGAAAATTTTTGCAGAAGACTGATTTTTTTGGCAATATTTTTCATTACAGTTTTATCAAAACATTATTGAAATGTTTTATTTACTGGAAATCCAAAAATTTTTGGTCAACAAAATGTAGAAAATTTCTCCAATGGTTTTGATTAAAATATCAATTAAATGTTTTGTGAAAAATTCCAAAACATGAAAAAACTGGTCCTTTTGAACCCTGTGAAATGGAAACAACTTCTTATGAAAACTTTTAAACATGTATTTTGACTAGATCTGTTCACACACAGTTGGGCAGTGTATCATGCATACTCCCTCTCACACAAGTGTATTCCAAGTGTATCAGATCCACAGAAGTTCAAGCCCATTTTGTAACAAGTCATGAGCACATATGCTTGTAGACACCATGAGCAGGGGCTAAACCCATAACCTCTAGCAACATAAAACACAACTATCACTGAATCTAAAGGAAACCATATTTAGCTATGAGACAGGGGCTGCTTGTACAGCTCCTAGGACTAGTGAGAACATATTGCCAGAGCCTTACACACTAAACAGTGTATTCAACACTTGTGTGAGTTGGCTGGAGGAAGGGAAGACTATCTACTGTATGGGGAATGCTGCTTTGTCCTCCTCCATGGACCATTGGCAGCAGAATGGGCTCAAGCATACCTCATTAAAATCAATGTTGCATTTTGAACTTTGTCATGGTTCTGTCTCTAAGCAGAGATGTTCTATTCTATATAGCTTCATATAGGGCACATATTCTATTCTATATAGCTTCATATAGGGCGCATATCACCACGATAGCTAAGTGAATTCCAGAGACTTTAAAAAAAGAAGACTGACAGCTGTCAAATTGGTTTTGTCCAATTTGACTGTCCTCCAGCCTAGGGAAAAATGTGTATGTAGGCTATTTGTAGTGTTGTAGCTGTGATGGTGCCAAGGATATGAGGGGGACCAAGGTGGGTGAGGCAATATATTTTATTGGACCAACTTCTGTTTGTGAGACAAACTTTTAAGCTTCCACAGAGCTCTTCTTCAGAGCTGGGAACCCTTTAGGTAGATGGTAGATCTCCATTAATTAAATTTAAAAAAAATGTTTTTTCCTTTGAGAAATCTGTCATTTTCACTGGACACAAAATAACTTCTCTTCATTCAGTTTAGGATGAAAAAGATCAGAAATGCAACTGCAATTGGTCAAAGCTCCCCCACCCCACCCCTCGCCGCCTTATTAAGTTTTCATTTTAGGTCTGAAACCTCTCCATGGCTCATTGGTAAGTAATGTATCTATCATTAGTACCCTGTTACTGTAGCACAAATTTCTTATTTGGTTTAATGGAAATGCACATATAACTGGTGTTTCAAACTGCCTCTCACAGATACATTAGAAATACAACCAAAACTTCATCCCTTGTTATTACTACCAGGTAGCTGATAATATATTGAGTAATAGTCTTTTTGAAGAACCAATTCCTTGCACTCCTCTCAGTGACTCACATTTTATTGCCTTACTCACAAACTGTGTTATTAATGCAGGTTGAATAACAAGCACCCACAATTGTAGCACATCCATTTTGGGCCTCACAGTTGCACTTCTCTCTTTACTGCTACTTTAGCACACTTGTTTACCATATTTTGGATGCTCAGGGCTTTGATAACATCATTATAGAGATGTTTAATCAAACTCATAGTTTATTTGACAACACTTGGCATCAGTAACAGGCACCACTTTCTGTAAACACTAAACTGGCAAGCTCATTCATGTGAGATCTCTGATAGCTTATAAATAATCAAAAATCATGCTGCATACAACAGCGCACTAAGAAATAGATATGTAAATATGTACTGTAATCGAGTGTGAATCACTGGGCCTCATCTTTTTCATGTTTGAGAACACAAGATAACAGCAAATCTGTACCACGGATAAAGTTTTCCAAAGCGCTCAAGTGACTCAGCAAACTAAGTTCCAGTCTCAAAAGGGACTTAGGAGCCTCAGGACCATTGACTTTCAATGATACTTGGGTTCCAAAGTGACTTTTGAAAATGGGACTTAAATGCTTTTGAAAATTTTACCCCATCTACCAACCCATTATAAATAACATTCAGGTTTGTGATCATCCATTGTAAGGTACTGTCCAACAGAGAAGTTAACGAGATTATTATTGTAATAAAGATGGTCAGCCTTTGGATGGGGGGAGGGATAGCTCAGTGGTTTCAGCATTGGCCTGCTAAACCCAGCATTGTGAGTTTAATCCTCGAGGGGGCCATTACGGAAACTGGGGCAAAAAATCTGTCTGGGGATTGGTCCTGCTTTGAGCAGGGCATTGGTCTAGATGACCTCCTGAGGTCCCTTCCAACCCTGATATTCTTTTTAGGGGGGAGGGATAGCTCAGTGGTTTGAGCATTAGCCTCCTAAACCCAGGGTTGTTAGTTCAGACCTTGAGGGGGCCATTTAGGGATTTGGGGCAAAAAGCAGTACTTGGTCCTGCTAGTGAAGGCAGGGAGCTGGACTCAATGACCTTTCAGGGTCCCTTCCAGTTCTATGAGATAGGTATATCTCCATATATTATTATTTTTTAGCTGTGTTTGCATCTATGGGCTATTGCATTGCACATGGTGCTCTTTTGTCCCTCACACACACTGCCCAATGTACACCCACATATAATGAAAATGTATCTGTTTGCTGAAGTCAGCACCAGTTCATTAGGAAACCTATATGGATTTTACTTCCCGCTATGGGGTGGAGCAACGTAGGGCTCAATCTTATTCCAGAGTAAAAAAAAGTGATATTCTATTGTGAAAGGTTCATAGTAAAGACTCAAACCACTCTGGGTTTGGGTTTAATTATGTACCAGAAGACAGGTCAGGTTTGTGAGAAGTTTTACTCAGATTTTATGAGGTATTTGAGCACATGCAGTGATTTATTGCCTTTGTATTCATGATGGGAAAATGTTTGGAGGGTGAGTTTTGGGTAAACCTCAAAGGAGTGGTCAATAAAAATACTAAGGGTCATATTCTTACCCAGGAAGACACATGCACATACTTTCGTCTCCTGGGAATCAAAATAGACTTATGTGCGTATGTTAATGAAGGTAGAATTTGGTCCATTTAGCACTTATATAGGGCTGTAAATCATCAAAGTGCTGAACAAACATTAACTAATTGCATATGGGAATCTCGCTAGTCTGCAAAATTTGGCTGAGCCATCACACGAACAGCTTTGCTTAAGATTTTTGTTGTTCAGGCAATAATGTGAAACTGTTTTAAAACAAAGCCAATGGGGCACATTCCTTTTCCAGCATTTAGCTCAAAATACTGGAGTCTCCATTGGTGTTGACATAAGGCATCTTGCTTACAGGCCATGGAATGCAAGTAGGTCCATGCTGTGACCTTTCTGACGGCAGTAGCCCGTGGAATGAGACTCTACCCTGCACCAAAATGGACACGGCATAGAATCATGCTAGAGATCTCCTGCAGAACTTGCCTCCTCAGCATGCAAAGGGCACACAGTCCCTGGGCTGAACCTCTAAATCCTGTCCCAGGAATGGGGATCCACATCACTTCTACTTCTATTTCAGACAGGTCCTGTAGAGGAAGGGACAAGTTTTCCACATTGCACACATGAAAACTGGAGCTATGATGGCACACAATTCTTCTAACGGCAGAACATACATTCTAATGTACATGACGAAAATTCTTTGTACACATGTGGCACATGCTGTATTTGACCATGTCTGCACTAGGAAAAATAGGTATGTTTTCTCAAGATTTTTCATGAGATAACTAACACATTCTAAATCCCTAGTTAGACAGGGAAAGCAGGAGTTTTACCTGGCTGTGTCTAGTCAAGGTGAACTTGGGAACCTCCTCTTCATCTCAACCAACTTCTTCAGGGTAAGACTCCACTTGGCACTAACTAGGGTTTTACAATGTGATAGAAATCAAACGTTCATCATCTTGCACCCATTTTTACTAGTGTGGATACAGCCTTTAAGAGAATAGAATGCAAAGATCCAGATCCTTATTTGGCATAAATCAGCCTAGTTTTGTTGATGTCAATGGGGATATGCTGATTTGCACGAGCTGAAGGTCTGGTCCCATTCCTCTAATCCAAAGCAAGCTACAGTGAGATAAGAGTTTTCAAAACACAAATGATCATTTACAGAGAATTAAAACATGAGATTTATAGAAATTTAAAGCTTAGGGGTATAGTGCTTTCTGCAGACATTCTGCATAAAACCAATGTGTTATTATAGCCCCAATAATTATTTATTTTTGAGGGAGGAGGAGTAAACACTGTATTGATAATCATACATAAGCAACTATGAAATTAATATACAAGAAAATCTGAAATGCAGAGAACATGGCAAATAGTAGCTATTCACACAGACATAATAAAAGAACCTACCACAACTTCTTAACAGCGATGAAAAGACAATAATTTTCTAGCTTTCTGGCATGAGCAATGTAAAAGCAGTTCGATTTTCACCTTAAGAGAGAGTTTGGTAAAGAGGCTTTAAAATGGTCAATCGTCGAGTAAAAATGTGACCTGATTGGAGGCAACTGTTCCAACTTGAAGCAGTAGGTGACTGCTTCAAGAGAGAAGAGTTAATTATGCTATTTAAAATCAAAGCCAACATTGAGAAGTTCCAACATGCAGCTCGTGGCAGTGGCAGATTGAATAAAGTAATTGCTGGCTTCCTGTGTTTTAATTATGGGTTTTATCACAACAGGCCATGTTGTCGGCTTCCAAAGGTTTTTTTTAATACTGAGCAGGTGGGATGGCTTAAAATTATGCTTTTCTGACGCAGCCATTAAATCCCAAAAGATGATAGCTAAGGTAAAGCAAACAGCAAATCCGTCATCTCCGAGAGAGTGCAGAGACTGTATTGTATTCAGAAACCAAGAGAAGGCTGATTCCCATCAGTCACTTTACACTCATTGTGGTATGGATAATTCCTAATACCATGAAGCAGTGACAATGACATGAAGGAGCAAATCCTGCCACACCCACACAGTCCTGAATCGTTTTGTGGTATTGTTCTGGGATGCAAAGGACTTGTGCATGAGTGTATGCACGTAGGTGGGTCTAGCATTGTTAGCATTTTCATTCTGAAGAGCAAAGGAGAAGGGGGGAAAAAAAAAATCAGACGTACCTCCACTGCTCTGTGTCTAATAAATGAATGTTTTCCAGTTGTCAGATAAAAATAGAGGGGCAGATTCTGTTTGGCCACTAAGAGGGTGCTCCGCTTTGGGCAGGGTGCAAGGAGCTTATCTGCAATTGCACAACCTACATAAGGATCAGCCAGAATTTCAGTCCCTTCATTCAGGAGAGCACAGAGACTGCTCCATCAACGTGCATATGGCATCCCAAAGGGGTGGGATAGGGCAGAGCCTCGGCTGTACCTCCCTAGGCACTGACCAGCAGAGTTGGCTACACATGATGTGGAGAGTAATCACCATCCTCTAAAAAGGTGTAGTAGTGAGCAGACACACACTGCATGCCTGGGAGGTCTTCTGAGTAAAGATGCCTCTCTTAACTCTTAGCAGAAGCCTCATCTAAACTGTATCTCCTTGGATGTCCAACACCCAGTTCTCTGCTCTAAACACTAACATCGTCTTCTCAGAGACAAGAGTCGCCAACATTACCTCTGCCTAGGGTCTTAACTGATCTCTGTTACATGCTACACCACATTATGGGATCAGACAACATGCTCTCTAAGAGCTGGGTCCAGAATCCCATAAAACTGATTTCTAGGCCCTTCTTCAATCTCACGCCCTTCCATACTTCTCCAATTTTAAGAATTTTGACTCAAGCTACAATTGTTCCTGCTTTCCAATGTTTGTTTGATACAAGTCCATATTCTTTTATTTGCCTTCCTACCTCCGAAAGAAACTGCAAACTTAAGTCCAGCTTAACCAAATGCTTCTCTCTAGAAATGTATCTTGTTCACTCCTAAGGTGATGGCAGTATATTGAGTTTAGTATGCTCTCACACTCTGCTCTGCCCTGCTCAGAGTGCTTGTTTTAATGGCATCCAACTGCCGAAACAAATAAATAAGCGGACTGTACTTGTTTCATTCTTTGTAAGGGTGCTTTTAAACTAGCTGATTCTGAAGTGGAACCCTAACAACTATACAAAGCTTTTCTCACATTATTAGAATATCTGTAAACATTGTGTACATATCATTTGTTTTCGGTTAGGACAGCAGACTGTACATTAAATAATAAACCTCTCTACAACTGTGATGATACAGCAACTAAGAATAGCTGGCTTCTTTCTGCGACCTTCCACACTAAGTTTTAACATCCCATTTCTTTACTGCAGATAAATGCTTTTGACAAGAGTTTGATGGCACTAGACTTGACCAGCAGAGATCAATTTCATCAAATCTAACCCAACCATAACGTCTTGAGTTTATTAAATCTAGAATGAACCTTTATTTTTCACACCAGGGTGTGAAGCTAGGGACAGGAAATATTGCCCCATGGTACAATAAATGTAACATTATTTACTCTTTTTAATATATTACAATACAAGTTTCTAAAAAGTCAATATGTGATCAAACACGCCTTTGTTACCCCTCTGGAATTTACACATTTGGATGGTTGAACATTGTGCAGAGTTAGAAGAACTCAACCAATATTTGCAATAGTGCGAATGCAAGAGAAGATGACAGAATGAATGAAAATATGCCACAAATAGAAATAAAAATGTTATATGCTGGAAAGGTCAGTAACACACACTGCAAATTAGAAAGGTTTTTTTTAAAGGGCTGAATCATGCCTTCCAGTCACTGAGGTGCACTGGAGTGCAGTGAAGCTGTGGGAGGAATTCTGACTCGGGGAGGTAGAGTTCCTCCCATAGCAAATCAGTTTGCAGGGGGACCATACCCATAACTCTTTCAGGGGATGCAGAGCACTAATCTCTGCGACCCTGGTCAGTTCTGCTGGCTGGCAGGTAAAGAGGCATGTGGACACGTGATCATGAACATCTCTCTTCCAGGTTGGATCACAGAAACCCCCTTGGGAGCTGCCACCCGATGTGCAAAGTCTACCCCTGCTTCTGTTTTCCCTGCCAGCTCAGGACTCCAGCACCCTGTCTTGCTGAGCCAGACACTCCCGTCTGACTCCAGACACAGACCCAGGGTCTGAATCACTTGTCCCAAAGCAGTAATGTGCTTGTCTTTAGCACTCAGATGCCCAACTCCCAATGGGGTCTAAACCCAAATAAATCCGTTTTGCCCTGCATAAAGCTTATGCAGGGCAAACTCAAATTGTTCGCCCTCTATAACACTGATAGAGAGATATGCACAGTTGTTTGCTCCCCCAGGTATTAATACATACTCTGAGTAAATTACTAAATAAAAAGTGATTTTATTAAATACAGACAGTAGGATTTAAGTGGTTCCAAGTACTAACAGACAGAACAAAGTAAGTCACCAAGCAAAATAAAATAAAATGCACAAATCTATGCCTAATCAAATTGAATACAGATAATCTCACCCTCAGAGATGCTTCGGTAATTTTTTTCTCAGACTGGACACCTTCCAGGCCTGGGCACAATTCTCTCCCCTGGTACAGCTCTTGTTGCAGCTCAGGTGATAGCTAGGGGATTCTTCATGATGGCTCCTCTCCCCCCTTTGTTCTCTTTCACCCCTTTATATATCTTTTGCATAAGGCGGGAAACCTTTGTCCCTCTGGGTTTCCACCCCCCTCACTGGAAAAGCACCAGGTTAAAGATGGATTCCAGTTCAGGTGACATGATCACATATCACTGCAAGACTTCATTACTCACTTGCCAGCACACACATATACAGGAAGACTCACAGGTAAATACAGCCATCTGCAGACAATGGGAGTCATCAAGATTCCAAACCATCCTTAATGGCCCACACTTTACATAATTACAATAGGCCCTCAGAGTTATGTTTTATATTTCTAGTTTTAGATATAAGAGTGGTACATTTCTACAGATAGGATGATCACACTCAGTAGATTATGAGCTTTGTAATGATACCTTACAAGAGACCTTTTGCATGAAGCATATCCCAGTTACATTATATTCACTTATATTTTTATACAACCATATAGACTGCACAACGTCACAGGGACCATACCCATAACTCTTTCAGGGGATGCAGAGCACTAATCTCTGCAACCCTGGTCAGTTCTGCTGGCTGGCAGGTAAAGAGGCATGTGGACACGTGATCATGAACATATCTCTTCCTTCTCCCCCTTCCCCCTGTTCGTATGTCTTGTCCCACCAGGGAGCATTCATTACACCCAGGGACCACCATTGTACATAGCCATTGTGCAGGAGTGGAATGGCAAGTAGGGGAGATTTTTTGCACTAATCCCTCCCCTCTCTTTATGCACCTCTCAGGCAGCGGCTGTAAGGGGAGTAGTGATTCAGCTAAGCAAAGGTTCAATTCTGCAACCTTTATCCACATTGAGTAGTCCCTAGTGATGCAGATAGGTCCATTGATTTTAGTGTAAGAAATACATGACTTATTTAACAGTCTTGTAGAATCATCTTACTTGGAACACCATGGCAGATAGCTTATTGTCCTGATTAAGCTTGCATCCCAATAACACACAATTAAAAATCAAAAAGATTTTACATGAAGTTAAATACTGTACTGGATAAAAATATAAGAGAAAAACGATACCATGCAGGCTACTTAGATGCAGTCACTGCTCATCTAACGAACGTACTTTGGTACCTGCAGGTGCAAAAAAATGTCCCCATGGATATTTGAATCTGCAAAATCATGGAGCGTGTGGTGGGGAACCCAGATCTGGTTAAAACCGGAGGAAAATTAGGCCTTTATTCTTTATTAGGCAAATTTTGGATTAATAGAGGGGAGCCAAGATTTTCACACCTATTAAACACCTAGTTAAGCACCATTTAAATACCTGGAATTGCCTAATGCCTCCCCATTAAGAGGAATTTATGCCACTACTGGTCTGATTAACCAACAATCGCTACCATTCACTTTCATAGGCTAAACCCATTCCCTGGAACATGTTCCAGTAAAGTGGCCATCTCCATTTTAGCACAACCTGGTTCAGTAGAGTACTCTGTACCCTGACAACTGTGGTTAAAAAGAAAACCCCCTTTCTTGTTACTGCCCAAAAGATGCTAGAAAAGAAACCAGGCAAGCTAAGGAAGCTTTAGAGTTTCACAGGAATGTGTCCTTTAAAGCCAGAATGACATCATGTTGTATGTGTTGTGAAATTTTGATCTGGCTTCATGTCATTGTGATGCAAACAGCATCGTGTCACATGACAACACACATCACATCAGTCCTGGTTTGATGATTTCCCAGCCACATATTTTGGAAGTTTATTTTAGGAAGGCCTTTCTGTCATCTCACAATTGAGCTGTACCAGCTAAAAATAACTCTTATCCTTCATGCAGTCTGTTTTGTCATAACCATTAGAGCTACATGAAATTTAAAAAACATGTTTTCCTCCCAAAAGGAAAATGTTGATGGAAAAAAAATCATTTTTGCTCATTTCTAATAAAACACTCAATTTTTTTAAAAAAGGGTCAGTTTCCAAAAAAAACATTTTTGTCAGTTTTGGTTTTTGGTTTCTCATTGAAAAAACAAAACAATTCTCAGGAAATTAAAAAAAAAAAATCCTGTGAAAATAATTAACATTTTTTCACACAAACGTTTCTCTGACTCTCAGGAAAGCATCAAGTCATAGTGCTCTGAAACCAAATGTAAAATATCCAATATGCTTTCAACTCCCATTTTAGGTGTTTCCAATATCCAATATGCTTTCAACTCCCATTTTAGGTGTTTCCTTAGTGTAGCCTGCTGTGTCACACTGCCTTTATCTTCAAATCCCTGAATGACAATACACTTCTCAGACCCTGGTTCTCAATGATTATTCCTGCTATAGCAAATCAAAGGATAGTCAACAGGTGGTTGCTAAACAGTCTTATTTTAACTCCTCTTTTGCAGTCTATATTGTTTCTTTCACCCTGACGCTGTGGAGAGAAAACTCTTTCATTGATGTTTAAGTAATGCAGGGTTTCGACAGATAGGGAAATAAGGAACTAAAACCCGCACATTAGGTTAACACAGTCATTCAAAACAAACATCCAATAATCTTAAACCATTGCCAACAGTTACATTTTCACTAACCTAAGGCAAACAATGTTGAGGCACCATATACTAACTGTGAGAGGTACACATTTAAGCTAAGCTTTCAGTGCTCTCCAAATCCCTGCACCTGCATAATCAGAAATAAAGCAGCTATTGTGCACAGACCCGTTTGGCCTGATGTCTGTTGAGTTGCTATTTTTTCCTACAAAAGGATAATAATCCCGGGAGCAGAGAAGAATCAGAAACTCAGAAGAGCTGTTAGAGCAAATGAGTTAACTGATCTTAAGCACATCCTGCAAACATGATTCGTTTTAAATCCCTAGGAATGCATAATACACTGGCAGTGGAAAA
The DNA here is from genome assembly GCF_013100865.1 of Trachemys scripta elegans. NCBI lineage: Eukaryota > Metazoa > Chordata > Testudines > Emydidae > Trachemys > Trachemys scripta. The sequence continues at coordinate 29,037,255 of NC_048307.1, forward strand.
AAAAATTCAGAAGAGGATTTTCAACTGACTTCCTTCACAGTATATATATTCTAAGGTTTCTTGGGATTAAAAGATCCACTGTTTGCTGCAGCGTATCCATAGAAAGGATAAAAACTAAATCATTAAAGCCGAGATGGAAGAAGATAGTCTAAAAATGACTCTTGGTGCCAACATTTAAACACTATTTTTCTTCCAAGATTTGCTTTCCTTGAAGTATAGTCTTGAGCTGTCTGGCCTTAAGTGTGATAAGAAGTCAACCACTCCTCAGCAAACGTAGTGCAACTGGATGAAACCATCAGTTGCTAACAACTCTGTACATTTGTATCACATGCCTGTTCTAGAGAACTAGGACAAGTAAACAGATTTAACGGTCACAGACAGTATTTAGCAACACTGAATGGCTGACTATGTCCATCACTTCTCAGCTAAAAGGAAAAACATATTCATTTACAAAATGTCACAATCATATTGCAGAAAGGAGAGTGCTGATTGGAACTCCATAATTAAAATTGCATTGAGTTGTTCATTTCAAGAGCGTATTCCCCTTATTTATTTTGCATGAAGAATACAGTGTTTCTACACATACATGTATGCAGAAAGTGAAATTCTGAGTCAATGGGAGTGCCGTTGACTTTGATAGGGCATGGTTTCACCCAGAATACATCTATAATCACAATGACTAGTTGTAAACGGGGGAAAAGTGTTTTGTTTTGTTTTTAAATCAACATTTTGAAGTCCCCCCTCTCTTTTGGCAGGGCTTAAAAGGGACCCATTTTACATGAAATGATTGCAGGTTTTTTACCATAATGGCTTTTGAACATTTACGCTTGCCCTTTTCAGTAAGAGCACATGGTTTTCAGTAAGTGAAACATTTAAAAAAGATTATGGTAAAAATGTCCAAAAATATTACAAAAAGATTGTGAAAAACAGAAAATTTCAATGTTGACAATTTTTGCATGTGAAAAGTTTCATTTAACAAAAAAAGTTTTCCTGCAAAGAATGTTGTCCTGCTCTAACAATCACACATACCTACACCCAGTGCCTTCAGATGCAAGTCCAAATACCTCATTTAAGTGGCAGTTGGTTATATTTTCTGCTTAGCACTGAAACCTCTGACTTTCAGAGTCACCTTATTTATAGCCAGATAAGTCCACTCCCTTTGTGGAGTGAAACTGACACCCAGGGGAGAAACAAGCAAAGGTTTGTCATATAAACACCCCTAGGGATATATTTTTATTTCAGATGCAAGTTGGAAATAAAAGCAGGACCCTTTACTGTATCTCACTTTCATCCTATAAAACACTATTTACATCAGGCAGAAGAATAAAGGGCGCTTTTTGGGGGAGATATTTAGACCTACAAGGACATAGGATTTCCTTGTGCACATACCAATGGTAGCTGCAGCATTTCAAGGTCATCAACACAGGCTGACATTTTTAAAGACATGGAGATTATTCCTTTCTATCTCCCAGGGACATAATAATAATAATAATCATCCTGAAAGCTCTGATAGATCCTCATATCCAAATATTTCAAATCGCACACCAAATGTGAATGGATTAAGCATTATTACCTCCAGGTGAGGTAACTAAGCCTAGTTAGCACTTTTAAAAGATTGAGCCTCATTATTTACATGGGAAGCTTTCGTATCCCCATTTTACAGATAAAGAAATTAAGGCATAAGAAGTTGAAGACAACTGAAGCTGTGGACAGCTAGAACCTGTAAAAAGTCTGAGTACTTACCTCAAGTTGGGAACTCCCCCCAACTCCCCAAGAAAGAAAGAAAGAAAGAAAGAAAGAAAGAAAGAAAGAAAGAGCACTTGTGAGAAATTTCCCTAACTTGTCTAAGGTTACAGGATAAGTCCATGTTGGATCTGGGATTTGAATCTAAGTCCCCCAATTCCAAGTCCAATAGTTTACCAACTGGGTATATTGGGTTAAAATTCCTGGTGGGAAGGCAATCTTAATTTCTGAATCAGTTCAAAACAAAACAGCTTCTCCTAGTGCTGTCCTCTGCTCTGATTTCAACAGGTTGTTTCAGAATGTTTACCTCAGGTTGCTTTGAACCACCTTCTTGGTTCTGCAGAATTGGGCTGGAATCTCCAGCATTTCTGCCTTTAGCCCAAGCTGGAGCCTAGAAGGCAGAAAGCAGCACTAATGTGAAAAATAATGGTGGGACACCTGTGCCCTTCATTCATATTAACAATAAATATCTGTAGAAGCTGCATCAGAAGCAAGAAATTGTCAGACACTAACCGAATGGTGATGAACTTTTGAGTTTGGATTGTTTCACCAGAGTTCATGTGAGTAGCAAATACTCCTTTGCAATTTAGCTAGCCCTAATGCTGCCACATGGGGTGTGTGTGTCTCTCTCTCTGTTTGTGTGTACACAATGGCTGTCTTCCTGGCTGACACACTGGGAATTAAACTGTGGACCTCCAGAGCTAAAAATGCTGCAGTTTGAGCTAAATAACCAAGACTACTTACCGGGAGCCATAAGACTTGTATCCTCTATGGATTGGGCATGGGGAGTGGGAGCAAGGACCTATAACACTCTCACAAGTGGGTTATATGTGCAAATCCTTATTTTCCCAGCACCCCTGCATCCTGCTCAGATGTATTAGGGTTAAGAATAATTTAGCCCATTGTTCTTATCCAGGGAATTACATATTTTTCTTTGAGTGTAAATTAGAACACGACGCATAATATCCAGGAATTACCATTGTCTTGACTAGTTTTTCTTACACACCTTCTTATTATTTTAAATGTTAATACAATAGCTCTTTTTGTCAAAACTCACTCTTCTTTTAATGCTTTTGTGCATAAAATGAGATGTTTAACCACTTCCACAGAAGAAACAATAGAAATCAAGCACACAGGTGGATACAATTCCTCCAGAGTTATAAAGGATTTATAATAATTGTATAATAGTCATGGGAAAGGAGTATCACTTTTGAAAAAAACCCAATAAGGAACTAAGGTACTTTACTAGGTGTGTCACATCGTCGTCTTCCTTTTTAAATAAAAACAGAGCCCCAGTGTTTTAGCCATCTGGCCCAAATTCATTATCCTAAATAAAGTCATATCGCCAGAATTTTGGGACTCTACATACAATATCATATAAACATGAAATGCAGGGCCAAAATACAGGGGCTTTTTCCCCCCCAAATGGGTACCTGATTTATACCTGAATCAAGTAATACACAGACATATTAATATTGCATTAATATTGAATGCAATAAATGTGCATTCAAATGGATACCACAGAAGTTCCCCATTCTGTTTCTGACTGAGCAAAGTACTTAACTTTCAGTATATAAGTAGTCTTGTTGATTTCAAAAGGACTATTCACATGCTTAAAGTCAAGCATGTGCTTACGTGCCTTGTGGGACCGGGGCCTGAGTACACAATTACCTGTTTATGTATCACATGATTTTTTTTAAAAATGGCCTAGCACCATTTGCTATTAGATTAAGTGAATAAGGAGTGGAAAGGGATATGCACTAGAATGCAACATTGAGGGGTTGTTTCATGGGGAGATTTTGATGGCTTTACATTTTCTAAGATTTCATAATTTCACCTTGAGAAACCGCACAGCTCTGGGCATTGGTAATGGAACACAGATTTTCATCTCTGGGTCACTAGTGCAAATGCAGTCATGGTCACCAGTGACCAAAATGAATTGTTCCCTGCTGACTGTTTGGTTACAGACCATAAAGAGTATCTGAACAGTTCCTAATAGTGTTTGGGGGAAAAGGACATTAAACATACAACAAAACATAGCCAAAACCAAGTCAACAAAAGAAAAAAACTCAAGCCCACAACACTTCCACATCTGGCACCCTGGATACCAGGATTGCATGATAGTAAATACACCCTCCTCTCATGCATAGAGTTGGGCACTTCCAGGTCAGAAATGAGGCTACTTGGTAGAGAAGCATGCATTACTTGTTTATGTGTTGCACCTCTCGTGCAGTGCATAGAGAATTTCAGTCTCTGGAGTGGCCAAATTAGTGCTATCCAGGTCAATACAGTTATTGTCTTTTTAAATGGCAAAATAGTAGCTATACTATATGCAATAACTTGGAGTTCTAAAAATGAGCTGAATAAAGGTCAAAAGCCCTAAGCACGTATATACATGGACTCATGTATAAAACAAACAGGAAATCTAAGCTGTAATAAATTCCAAGTGACTTGTCATTCTCTTCCAACACTACAGACCATAACAGCTGTCACTTATGAATGCTCCTGCTTAAATGTAACACACCAGATTTTCAGACCAACATGCTTTATACGATTAGAGGATCTGGATGATTTGGGAAAGGGTGAAGTGGCAAATTTAAAAAGTAATATTTGCCTTTAATTACAAAAAAAGGAATATAGGAATTATCTGGCATTTATTTTCCCTGAATCAGTGCAGCAGGACTTCAAGCTAAGACAATCCATTTTCACAGAAAAACACCCATCACAAACTCAATGTGCTGATGCTTGAGTTCATACTCTGCATCATTCTGCACCTGAAATTATTCAGTCATCAGAATGAATGGAAAGCTTTCCTGAACAAATACAGATCCTGAGCTACAACTTCCTACAAATTGTCACTAGATGGCATCTTGTCATCATTCTTGAAATCTCACACGGAGTTCATCTTTATTGTCCTCACAATTCTTTTCTGTTAATTAACATTTTATAACTAAAAACCTTAGACATTTATTCTGACAAGATTTCACTTTTACTCTAATTGTTAAAAGATCATTTGTATGTTAATTTGTATGTTAATTGTGTGTTCCACTGTGCACATCACAATGCACTCTCGATTACCAACCTGAAGTAAATTTACATATTCTCCAACACCCCCCCGCACACACACACACAAACTAAAACTAGCACATATGTAGCAAAACAATTGTATGGTTTTGTTGTTTTTGTTCTTCTTTGTTTCTGGCTTATAGGATTGTGGAAAGCTGAAACTAAAAGAATGGGTTCTTTGCAAACTGACATGTAATACCCAAAAAGACATTTTAAACATTCAAAAATTGCTTTGCAATTGGAATTTTCTCAATCATGTATTTTAAAATACTTTATCTGGATTTATTTGCCTGCTGTATGAGTTTGATACTGTCAGGATGAAAATTATGGCAATCCTGACCAAGACAATTGATTGTTGTTGGTTTGGTGGATAGCTATACAATACTTGGTGGGTTTGGTTTGCTGAGGTTGATGCAAACTATTAATTTTATTTATTTGGTGTGAGGTGATGGGATTCCATAGCCATAGCTCTTGAGTTGCAGATTTAAAAACAAATCCTCAAAGCAAAACTCAGCCAAAATGATCAAGTTTCCATTGAGCAGCACTTGATTTCCTCCAAACCCATATAATCCGGCAAAGTTTACAGAATTGTTTTATGAAACATTGCCCAAATGTTGAGTTTGTACGAAATGCAAGTTTCACACAGCTATGTCTCTTGCACTCCGTCTAGTTGGAGTGCAGAGTTTGTGTTGATTATATATACGGGACACACTCCCATATTGAAACCTCATCAGTCTCTTGATAGATATATTTAGTGGTGCTTACAGTGAATGATGTGAGCTTGTGCATAAATTGTACCCAGTTTGTCTATTGTTCCTTCTGTCTCCTTTTCTTGAACCTTTCTCTGCCTGTCCTTGGACTGTGAGCTCTCAGTCCACGATTCTTGAATGTTTGGAAAGTGCCTAACAACTTTAAATGGGGACCTTTTTTTTATTTCTTTTCTCCAGGCCCTCTTTAAAAACACTTATTTTGGCTCTTCTAACCTACATTGTGTTTTCCTCAGTCTCCATAGCTCTTGAGGGGGCGTAAAACACATCTACTTATTCTGAAACTCTTCCAAGAATGACTTGGATAACTTGATGGGGAACAATGAACATCAAAAACTTTTTGTAGATTCCAACTTTTTAATTCTTAGATATGCTGTTTCCTGTATGTCCCTTCTCTCTATGCACTCACGTGCTGCCCAGCCCCAGGCTTCCTTCCCACATACTAAAAACATGAATGCCGCAAAGGAGATGCAATGATCTTCTGTTGAACTTTACCTGACATTTCAGCAGCTCTGTTGATTCATATGCTTGTTAGCATTTGAATTTGCAACTGGTCACTGGCTCACATGTTAATCTACTATGTAGTCGTGTGAGGGCCACTGTAGGAAAGTTTTAGAGGAAAAGGGTTACGGTTAGGTTAGTTTGGGTAAGCAAATGCATGTGCTTGGTAAATTATATTAAATGTAGGCAGTTAAGCAAATATAATAAGGCCTTGGAAAATACTAAGTTCAAAAGCTAGAAAAAAAATGTAACATCTAGCAAGACAAGTTTTGGGAGGATGCTAAACTTGAAATGTGGTTAATAAGAAAAAGGGACCTCTAATTATCAAAACTGGTTTTAACAGACAAAGAAAGGTTGTGTTATAATGTGATGAACTAATAGTAACCTCTGAAGTGCCAGTGTTATCTAAAAATATGGGCCTATGTGAGGAGATAAAATGCCATGTGCATCTGGCTTCAAGATCCATACATTCAAAATAATCTAAAAGGGAGAGGCCCAAAGGCCATATTTTGTTTTAGCTGAGGCTGAAAAAAGGGCAACACCAAACAGGCCAAATTCTAGTTTTTTTAGCGAAGGTAATAATGGCATCATTTGTTTGTTACATCATATAAAGGAGTCAGGCTTGCTAAGGACAGTTATCGGATCCTACCAGATCATGCTGGAGCCAGCCAAGATGCATGGATTGTCCCTAAGACGATCTTTTCGTGAGTATCTTCATCAAATACTTATGAATGTTTGTTATTGTGTGCCTGGAATAATTGCTTATTACTTAGGCTTCTAAACCTGTTTAGAGCAATTACACAAATATCATTAGGCCTTTGGATTTCATAAAGACATTTATGGTTGAATTAGTGTCTCATGGTACCTTATAATAATTCCAACAGCTGCCCTCTTGGTGACACACCAGGGACCAAACCACAAACCTCCAAAAGCATGAGTTTCTACAGCTTGAGCAAAAGAACCCAGGCTCTGTAACTGGGAGTTGTAACAACTCTCATCCTCTACGGATCAGTTCAGAAGAAGATCTGTAACACACACTCACCAGTGTGTTTAATATATATATGAAGCAAAGAGTAGTCTAGTCTTGCAAAGTTAGGCAAAATCCTTCTGTTGGATCAGCTTTGGGGATCTTGACTGATATACTGATCTCAGTGTGAGCACAATGCATATACTATAAAGAGAACAAGATACTCTGATATCAGAGGCAAAGCTGAGAAGACTTCCTTTTCTTTGCAGCAATTTATAAATTTGGGGTGAAGATCAGAGCAGAATTTGTCAAGGTTTTCTGCAGATTTCTTTTGACTCTAGAGTTCCATGCTATAAAATATATATTAGAAGCTAAATGTTTCTTGGAAAATCAGTTACACAATATTATTCTCCTCCTTCCCAAGAATGCAAAAACTAACATCAGGCAAGTTGCCAGTGCAGATTTCCACAATGGTGGATTTACCATACTTTTTCCTTCCTGTTATCATCTGTCCCTGATAATATCACAAATTAATACTTTGCTAGGTCGCTTAATAATGCTTGTGACAGTTACACTCTGACACCCCAATATTCACCACTGTCATGTAATTAGGATGCCTTATACAAATTATACCTTGTGAGGGGTCATTCTAAAAGTCTTGATCTGCTAGATAATATCATCTATGATTGTATGTGCTATCGTTGTTTGTGAAGTTATGAAGTTTGGCTATGTATGTGTCCTGAGGTTGAAAACACCCACAAGCAGCCTTTCAGGTATGACAGTAAAAAGGCCAAACAACGTTAATGACTTATTGAGGAAATGCACACAAACACAAGGATTACCCCAGGAACTGTGTACAATAGAAACTTCTCAGAGATAGCACAACACAGTGAGAACTGTTTGACCCAGGTCACAGCAAAATTGCTGTCCAGCAAGTAGGGAGAAGATATAAAAAGGGGGAAATGACATTATGGGGGAACCTCACTCTCCCTACAACTCACCTGGAAACACCTGAGGAACAAAGACTGAACTGTGGGAAGCGATGGTCCCAAGCTAGAAGTATTTTTAGAACATAAGAATGACCATACTGGGTCAGACCAAAGGACCATCAAGCCCAGTATCCTGTCTGCCGTCAGTAGCCAAAGCCAGGTGCCCTAGAGGGAGTGAACATAACAGGTAATGATCAAGTGATCTCTCTCCTGCCATCCATATCCACCATCTGACAAACAGAGGCTGTGTTTGAAAATCTGGGAAAGCCGAGGCAACTTGTGCCTTAAGAATCTGCCAGCCTGTTTATCACTCAGGGTGAGAATTTGCTAATTTATATCTTACCTATCTAGTGTGTTAAACTCAGTTTGCAGTTTTTGTTTTTTTACTAAGGTAATCTGCTTTGATCTGTTTGCTATCTCTTATAATCACCTAAAATTTACCTTTTGTAGTTAATAAACTTATTTCTTATTTATAGCGTAACCCAGTGTGTGCAACTCATATCTGGGGGCGGCAAGAAGCTGTGCACATCTCTCTCCACACTGAGGGAGAGGGCGAATATTTATGAGCTTGTGCTGTGCAGATCTTTCTATACAGTGCAAGACAGTACTATTTTGGGTTTATCGCCCAAAAGGGGTGTGCACATGAGTGCTAAATGATGCTCTCACACAGAGGCCTGGTCTACACTGGGGGGGGGGGAAATCGATCTAAGATATGCAACTTCAGCTACGAGAATAGCGTAGCTGAAGTCGACGTATCTTAGATTGATTTAGATTGACTTACTTCGCGTCCTCACGGCACGGGATCGACGGCCGCCGCTCCCCTGTTGACTCCGCTTCCACGTCTTGCCCTGGTGGAGTTCCGGAGTCGACGGGGAGCATGTTCGGGAATCGCTGTATCGCGTCTAGATGAGATTCACTACATCGATCCCCAATAGATCGATCACTACCCGCCGATCTGGCGGGTAGTGTAGATGTACCCAGAGCTGACTTCAGTCTGTGTCTGTAGCTGGGCGTGGCCCTACTGGTGTGTGTGTGTGTTGCAAGAGGCCGGAGAGCCTAATTCAGCAAAACAGGGAGAGGGAATCCAGGCTGCTGGAGCAGGAGAGGCTCAGTGAAACCCCAGTACAACAGGTGGCATCCTGGAAGGGGAAGGGGGAGGAAATCCAACCCATCACAGTGATGTTATGCTAATGAGAAAACATACTGGTTCAATGGAAATACATAATTAAAAGAAATCCTACCTTTTCTGCATGCTACTGTGTCCAGTTCACAGGTATCTTGCCAGAAGTAGTGATAGAGATGAGGTAATTTCAGGTAGTTCCGAACATTTCCATTCAGATCACAGACTGCAATTCTTCCAGCAATTTTATTTCTCAGCAAAGATCATTATTGGCCATAGTGAACTACTCTGAAGTGCCCTATTCTCTTCTCAATATCTTTTCTGAGTCTCTCTTGATTAAAAGCAATGTATGATATTTGTTGTTATCAAATATCAATATTTGGCATGAATCTGTGAAAAGGAGAGTGGGGGAAAAAGCAAAGCCATTTTCCTAAAGGGCAAACTTTAAGTAAATAGGAATATACTCTTAAGGTAGCCCTGGAGAGCAATGAAAAATTGCAGACAGGGAAGAGTGCAGCCCATCCAGCTCTTCAGAGAGGATTACTACAGCGGCTCCTAAAAAGAGATGCTGGTGTTTTTTAAGAGGGACACTTGCTAAGGTTCTGTCTACACTATGTGCTAGAGATGTGATTCCCAGCTCATGCAGACATACTCGCACTAGCTCGCATCAGCTAGTGCGCTAAATTAGTAGTGGAGCCGGAGTAGCACAAGCAATGGTGAGTGGTGTCGTGGACTAGCCATGCCGAATACAAACCTGCCTGAACCTCATGGGTACATACTCAGTAAAGGATCAAAAAACCAAGCACTTCTGACTATATACCTGTAACCTGGATGTCATCTGAGACTTGAACCATTCTCTAGGTCCTCACATCCAGGCTAGGACTAAATCTTGCCAATTTTTTCTGCATAACAGCTCTAAGACACAGTCTTCCTTATCCAGCCACACAGATGAAACTCCCTGCCTCTCATCATTTTATGTTTCAATTATTCTAACATCCTTTTCTCTCGCTTTGGCAAATGCAATCTTGCCCAGTCATATCTATTCAGAATGCTGCTGCAAAGATAATTTTCCTAGCCTGTTGCTTTGACCATATCACCTGCTCCTCTTTGCATGCATGCATGCATGGCTTCAACCTTCTCTGCCACATCAAACATAAGCAGCTTCACTTCGCTTTCAAGGTCCTTCACAGCCTATCCCCACCCCTCTACCATCTTTTATTTACTATTGAGATTTCAACGCTTATCCACTATTGGTCCATGATGTCAGTCTCCATCGCCCACTTGTTAATTATTCTAACAGGCACCTTCATACTTTCTCCTATGTTGCCCCTCATGCTTGGGAGGTATTTCCCATATACACCTGCAAAATTAACTCAGTATTTGCCTTTTAAACCCTCTTTAGACCTCTCCTTCGCTGTGATGCCTAAAGAAAACTTGACAATGGTTAGGCTGTGGGTGTGCAGAGACTGCTGCCTGTCATGACCCCCCAATCTGTTTGTATATTTGGATTGTAAGCCCTTTCGAGGCAGGGACTGTCCTTTTTGTTCTGTGTTTGTACAGCACCTAGAAACAATGCTGTCCTGGTCCATGACTGGGGGCTCCCAGATACTAAACTAATACAAATATTAAATAATAATATAGTTATTATTCTTCTCATAAGCAAACATCCATCCCACAGGATGTTGGACAGTTTCCTTTGCTTGTTCCCACCTTGCAGTGTGAAAGTCTGACAAACAAACATGTGATTCACCTTTCCCTCTACTGCACTCCACTCTCCATTAGTTGTCCTTCCTCAGCAAAGGCCCAGAATTCAGAGGTGCTTTCACGTGGGTTGATATCCCAGCCATGTTTCTGCTGCGTGCCTCTGCAACTGGCACATTGCTGCTTTCTCTGCAGCCGCTTGCTGCCATTGTTCCCTTTGATGTTGCTGGCCACTCCTGCGATTCTGAGGTACCACCACTTAGCCCAGCTCTTAGTGATTTCACTGGGTAGCAGAGAACCTCACTGCTAATGCAGCCTGTGTATTCATCTTTCACTGTCCCCACTCCAAATCTAAGACTTAAGGCCCCTAGACCTGCTCATCAGTGATTCAGTTTTAGTAATCACATAACAGAAATAAGGACTCTAAATTGAGTTTAGTCAGCTCTGTCTTTAGACACTGGAGAGGGGAGGGGAGGGTCGAGGACTCTAACCAGAGTCCACACCACCCGGTGGAAACCCCCTCTCTCTTTTACTGAGACTTGGCAACCCTACCACTGCTTAGCAAGTAAGTTTCAACGTAGGGTGACCCCCTCAATCTGGGCATTTGAAGTACAGTTCCAATGTCCTTTACCCACACAAGAAGGATAATGACATTTTATTACCCCTGCATTCAGTTGTAACCCAAAACTAGCCAAAATTGATCACTTTGGCAAAGCAGCTCCACCTGATCAGGGTAGGCATGTTTATGTAAATATAAGTTGCTCCTGAAGTCTTTCCCCCCAGTTCATCACTAGAGAGCTCATTCAGTCCCTGCTTACAGATATTTTGTTAACTTTTTTTCAGCATCTGAATGGATAGTGCTGAACACCATGTAAACATTAAGCCTTTGATCTTACTCTCTGCTTATTTATGTATTGTATAATTTTTTACAGTGCTGCCAAATAATCTGACTGTCTTGACAGGGATGTGTGATTATGCTTGGTACATTCATTCAAAACTACTGGAATCAATGGGAAGATTCTCATTGTGTCACTAGGAGTAGGACAAAGCCATAATAACTTTCACAAGGGCTGCAGAGCATCATTTAAAATCGGGGGGCCATACATTTTCCCCACACACACACACACCTGACCCATCTCTTCCCTTCTCAGGATCCCCAATAGTGGCATGAACCCCTGACCCAGGAGCCCAGACACCCATCCCCTCCAAATTTGAGTCAGAGGAGTGAGTCATGATAGAGAGGCAGCCAGGTCAAATTTGAGTGAGTGGCTTTGTGACCTGACGTGCAGGGTCACAGCCCAACATAGATTAGACACAACCAAAATGTGGTTAGACCATAGTCTGCAGCCTATGTTCCAAACCTCTAGACCAGAAAGTCCTAGGTGAAATTCTGCAATTAAGCTCAGTGATATTCTCTAATCCAGGGGTTCTCAAACTGGAGGTCGGGACCCCTCAGGATGTCATGAGGTTATTACATCGGGGGTAGCAAGCTGTCAGCCTCCACCCCAAACCCCGCTTTTCCTCCAGCATTTATAATGGTGTTAAATATATAACAATGTGTTTTTAATTTATAAGGGGGAGTCACACTCAGAGGCTTGCTATGTGAAAGGGGTCACCAGTACAAAAGTTTGAGAACCACTGCTCTAATCCCTCAGAAAGGCACCACTCTATTGGAAAGAACTACTCACATATACCCATAGGGCAACATTGCTTTGTATTCTGAGGTGTACCACCTTTGAAATTAAACCTGCACTAACTGAAGGTGGTCATTTAGAAATGTCCATCTCCTTCTTCAACCAGGAGGCACTAGCCTTCGCTGAAGAACCACGGCAGCTTTTTCTCCTTTATGGTTGGAGTTTTATATGGGTTTGAGTGCCACTAGAGTTAATCAAAAGTACAGTAAAATCTCAAAGAGTATGAAACATGATTCAAAGTAGAATTAGGTCTCTGAATCCGGTAATTTCTTTCCACAAATAATGTGAATTGAAGCATTTCAGTGTGCACACCTCAAAAATATCTCCCCTCACTGAACTCTCCCTCATTTTTGAACCGAAAGGTGGCAGTAAGCCGTTGAATGTTAATTTACTACGAAAACCACAAGGCATGTATTATACAAATGAAAAACAGAAATAGCAGAGATGTGTAGGACAATGCAAGGAATACAGCAAGGCCTCAGTTGCATCTAAATGTCTCACAAGCAAAGAGTGTGGTAAACCCAGTCCTGAGTTGGTAACATGCCAGTTCAAATATTCTCCATTCATAGGAAAATGCCTATTTTAGAGGATATGGTGACCATTCTGTAGGAAAGAAGCATCTAAACTGTAACACCTCCTTGACGGGCAAATCCACTCCCCACAATCTGGCCCAAGTAACGTGTGGGGGGGGGGGGGGGGTCCACAATCACCAAACCACAAAGCAAGCACAATGGTTGGTTTAGGCATCTTCTCTCTCCTTCCTCATAGGGAAAGGGGAATTAGTCTGCCAGCAACCCCTCTGACACTGCCTTTCCCCCCCTTTCATCCTGTGCAGCTTCTGATCCGTGCAATGAATCCAAGCAGGTTTGCTGCCATAGAGGCATGGGCAGCATTTGCCCCTAAATCCGAAGCCCTCATCCCCTAGCACAGGCTGCATAGCCAAGCAGCACATAGGAGGATTCATGGCGGCCCATAAAGGGAGGAATCCTTTATGCCACCCACAGCACAGTACTGAAGCTCTTAATGTCCACTATTCCATGTCAGGGCTTGCAGAAGTTCTGCAGTGCATGTAAACATACTGCAATGTAGGAAAGGACCAACTGATCAGACATAATGGTGGAGAATGTGATCCCATTCCTTCCTACCCCATTTCTGGCCTCACCTCTAAAGATGCAGTGCACATTGATCTGCAGTGATCCCCCAAAGACTGAGATCCACAGCATATAAGAGGCATAAAGCCCCTCATCGCATGGCCAAATCCTGCCCTACTTCTGCACAGTAGAAACTCCGCTATTTCTTTTGTCTCTTGAGAGCTCTGTACCCACATGGCGGGTTGTAGATTTATCTGTCAATTCACAATACTTCATTCTTCACAAACCCCAAGCTCACATGAGCCTGAGGGCAGAAGTGGAGCCTAAGCCAAGGGGTTTTATTCACTATTCAGCCCAACTCCTGTAAGTTTCAGAGGGTGTTTTGCCTAAGCTAAAGGCAAGTAAGCACTGGTGCTTATGGCCCACTGAAGACACCTCCACAAGTGTAGCTTCACACTGAAGAAAATCCTCACTTGAAACTTTTATTTTAGTATCACAAAAAGCTCTTTCCCAATATACCGCCACAATCCTACATTATTTTTAATTCCGCATGTATAGTATCTTCTCCAGAACCAAATCCTGCATTATGGTTGAGAAGATGAAAAGATAGCTTCAAAAAGTGCAAACATCAATGGGGTCATTAATTCTGAGACCTGAAGATGACGAATACAACGTCAATATGGTTAAATTTCATTCTGAAATATCCAGATAATTTATTCCTTCTGCAAGCTCAAACTGCCTCCTCCCTCTTCTTTTATGTCAAAAGCAGCATTGCCATCTCCAAGCATTCACAAATTGTAAGTCAGCTACCCAAAAAACCTCATGATATTGGTTTAAAAGTACTTGAAATTTTAAAAATACATTTTGGATTCTTTTTATTTGCCTCTTGGTTTTTGACCCTTTAGGGTTCACTTTTTAAGGCTTTTTCTGCAGCCATGAAGGATAGAAACTTACTTTATTTTTTTAAATGAAAACTGAGATTCTCACATAATCATATGATTCCAGGAGCTGGTTCTTTAATAAAAAACACCAAATACCCTAAATTCATGACAAAATCGCCATAGTTGGCAACATTGTAAACGTCCTAAATAAGTCTGGCTGGAAAACAAGAATTCTGTTTCAAGAAAGGAAGACAGAAAGACTGAATTGAGGTTTCAAAATTTGTTTTCATTCCACAAAAAAACAGAAATGAGACCTTTGGAAAAAAACACGAGAGCAAAATCCGCCCAGAATAGTCAGTCTGGAGTTAGGGCACTCCCCTTGGATATGGGAGACCCAGATTCAAGTCCCTCCTGCTTTAGAACCATGGTATCCTATATCTATTCTAACCACTTGGCTATTGGTTATTTTGGGGTTCTCTCTCTCTCTTGTTTTGACCAGAATTCCGAGAAACCTGGCTGATGAAAAAAAGTTTTGGTTTTGACAAATCTGCATTTCTGACTAGAAAACTTTTTTTTTTTTATAAATTCCCATCCATATTTAGTCCTAAATATCCCAGTCCAGCTGCCAAAACCTTCACCTTCCTGCCATTGAAAAATGCTACTGCAATGCAATTATCCATTGTCAATTCAAACATTTCTGACACACTGAAAATCTGGGGGCAACATAAATTAAATTTAATTTACTATCTAAATAAATTATACATGTACATGCTACTGTGCTGGCTGCATTATTTATCATGATATTTAATTCTATTCTTTATATTTATATTTATTTTATTTATATGGAAACTGCTGCAAAATATGCAGACTGCTGCATTTGAGTGCAGTCCAATCTGGGGGGCTTTGCGGCAAAATTAAAATCCAGTTTACTGGGGATACAAAGGGTACGTCTACACTGCAATGTAAGCTCTGGGTTAGTAGAACTCAAGTTAGCAGACTCTGGGTTTGTTAACTTAGGGCTTGAGCATCTACACTCATTTGTAACCCAAGATTAGAAATTGTTCATCCCTGGGTCCCAACCTGGAGCTGCAGCATCTACATTTCATTATGCAGGTCCAAGTCCAACCACTATATCTCAGACTTTCTAACACACACTTAAAATATAGCTGCTCTAGCCCTTTGTTCATGGTGGAGTGTGAGAAAACTTGACTATCCAGAGGACAAAAAGTCAGCCTGTGGGTTTGTGAAATACTTTTGGTGGGCTCCTGGAGCATGATTCCAGGAGGACAGCATCAGTCCTGAAAAGCAACAGAGATTGGATCCTGGGTCTTAGCTTGACTCAGGCTTAGATGTTGGATCCCCATGCGTCCTGGAACCCTAGGTTATTACAATTTGTGTATAGATGAAAGGGAGGTAGGTTTGAGCCTGTGTTTGAACCCAAGTCTCAAACTGCAGTGTAGACAAACCCAAAGAGCTTTACCTACTATTGGGCACCTAAGGAAACAAGCGTAGTATAACATACATGGCAGGAGTCTATACAAATTTAGTTTCATGGGCATATTTCAAATAATATAGTGGTGGCTTGTAAGTAGGATTCATGCTCATTCTTTCTGCATATTCCTATTCACAGGAAAGTAACTTGGCAAAAGATAAGTTAATGTTCTAAAGCTACTCATGCAGACTTTCAAAATTAAGCACTGACTTTTCAGAAATAGGACACCTGCCATTTAAAATATTTAAAAAAAAACCAAAATATTTTTATTTATATTTCTTATTTGTACCATGAATAAATTCATTGATTATATGACAAACTTTGGCAATAAAGAAAAGGTTATTTTAGAAGGTACACATTTCTCAAGCTAATAAAAACCACTTACATTATTTAAAGGGAGATCTATTAAACAGCTAGAAAATTCAACATTCATATAATTCTATGAACTTGATTCAGCACAGGGTAACTCCAGTTTTATACCAGTATAACTCCATTAATTTCAACAAAGCCACAGCAGTGTAACATTGGAGTAACAGAGTAGTGAATTTAACTTCTCTGAGTTTCAAATTTGTTATATTTGCATATAATATCTGTCATTAACAGCAGGCAAGCACAGATTTAATAAAAAATATCCAGAAAAAACTGTTCAGATTCTGGAACTGAAGACTTATTGAATCATTCATCCTCATATCAATTTGAATTCTCCTCTCTCAAGCCCCCCTTTTAGTACTAGATTGTTCTATAAGCAATAATTTGGTATATTTGAGAAACATATGCATTCTGTCTCATCAGTCACAACACACAACTTTACAGGCCACAATACAGATAGTGTAATTCAAAGAGAAATAAACTCAGTTCTTAACTTCATTGTTTTTTATGCCACAATTGTGTGGTGCTAGAAAACCCAAGCAATATATCAATTCTTCTCCATCCCCTCCCTTCAATAGCTCAAACAGTGCTACCAAAATTGCCTGCATAATTCTCTTTGTCCAAAACAGGCACAAAAGTAATAATTAAAGTTCTGTAAATTATTGACGAGTCAAGCAAGGCAATTGGAATCCTGTTTTTAAAATGGTATTCTGACAAATGTAAGCATTTGAAGAGTAACAGGTTCTTGTAACACAAGCTCCAACGAAAGATTTGATCACAAGAATCAGACTCAAAATTTCAGGTAAACCTGTTACCAACAAATAGCCGGAACAGCCTTAAAGTTATTCTGCATGGTCTTGATTATTCAATGGAGTAATGCAACGTCTTTTACAATGACAACAGTAAGCATTTTTAAATGCGCAGCTCAGATCATTTTCTGCTCCAAATAATACATTCTTCCACAAATGAAATCTTATTCCTCAAATCATTAATTTTCAAATGACATGAACCTAATTGGATTCTAAGAAATTAAAACAGAGATGGAAGCTTTTGTATAACCACAAACAATCTTTTAATGTTATTTTAGAGCTAACTCTTTAAGAGACTCTGACAAAGGCTCTGATAACTTCACCGTAGCTATTGAAGCATTGAAAGAAGCTTCAGCTAAGAGAGGACATACACACATAGGAAGACCGAGGAAACACCTTCTTTTAACTTGATCTTCTGGAAAAGAACCGGTGTTATCACTAAATACATAATCATAATTACATTTTAAAACAAAAAGTTGTTTCAAACCAAAACCTGAACTTTTTCAAAACTGTCAAAATGGTAAGTTTGTTAAAACTGACCCTTTCTCAAACTGCTGCAGTTCCAACGAATCTGCATTTTCTGATGCTAAAGATTTAATCGAAAATTTCCCAACCAGGTCTACTGATGAACAAATAATCAATAGGCACCAAAATATCCCCAAATCAACACCCTAAAGCAATCAGAAGTCTGGAAAAGAAAGTACAATTCTGTTCCTCAAAACATGCAAGCACAAAACTAAAGCAGTGACTTCCTTAACTTAGAATTTGATCTTGCAAATATTTTATGGTTATCTTCGCTCACAAGAGCAGCAGCAAGAGCCAGGAGTATTAGTAATACCTCTCAACTTGTCAAGGCTCAGATGCCAACTATAGACCCTAATGTTTGTTTCCTAGAAACTGAAAATCCTGTTGGATTTCTTGCTTTGATGCAAGTCACTCTTTCTATAACCTCAGTTTCATGGTTCTTCCTGTGATGTAAGTAATTTTCAATAATGAAAGCAGGGGCACACAAATTTGAGTGGAAGGAGGGCAACGTTGGGACTCAGTGAGTGACATCTCTCAAAATGAGGTACATTTGGATACCTGTGGTATTAACTTAGCACCTCGAGGCCTCAACCACAATCAGGGTCACATTGTGCTAGGCAGTGTACAAACACAGCAAGTGAGAGTCTGTGTGTCTAAATAGATAACAAGGAAAAAGGGGGCACTGTTATCTCTTTTTACTAAAGAATAACTGAGGCAGAAAAGATTAGTGGCTGTATTCACAAGGACTTAGGCACCTACCTGGAATCTTAGGAATTCACAAAACCCCTGTTCATAAGCCCCCAAGCCTCTTAGGTGCCTAGAATTTTTTGGCATCTACATGTTTGCAGTAGGAGTTCCCTAAGCACCTATATTTATGCCTTTAAACACACACACAGTGCAGCCCCACACCAGGTATCATGACAACGAAGTGCCAGAGTGATGCACAAACCAGGAGAAGATAGGCATTCCTCTTCCTAACTCACCTGCAGGGCCCAATCTGGTAAGCATATTCAGATCTCATCTACTGGATTAGGCCCCTTTAGAGAAACTTACACAAAACGGGAGGAAGCGGTGGATCAACTCCCTCATAACTTTTAGCCCAGTGGTTAGGATACTAACATGGGATGGGGGAAGATGCTGGTTCAAGCAGGGTTGGCTCTACCATTTTTGCCGCCCCAAGCAGAGAAAAAAAAAAAAAAAAAAGCCGCCTGAACTGCCGAAGCAAGAATGGGCTGCCCCAAGAGGGGACGGAATGCTACCCCTTAGCATGTGCCGCCCCAGGCATGTGCTTCCTCTGCTGGTGCCTGTAGCTGGCTCTGGGTTCAAGTCCCCTTTCCACCTGAGGGGGAAGAAAGGATTTGAACTAGGATTTTCCATCTCTCAAGTGAGTGCCGTAGCCACTAGGCTACAGAATGTTCTAATGTGGCACTCCTGTTACGCTGTTCCACTGTGAATAAATACTATAAAAGTCAATAGAGCAGGGCATAGGCTCAAATGGCATAGGCACCTACTGCCAAGAGAGGGTTCACAGCTGAGAATCCCAAGCACAGGTAGATGCCTCCATGCAGCCCAGTCTTAGGCTCCTATCTCCGAGAGAGGGGCGGGGCTTAGCACATCCCTTCAGCTTTGCACCTCCCATTGGCTAGGTATGGTAAAAGGTGTCACCTAGTGTGCTGGCTTTTGAAAATGGCATTCTGAGGCTCTTCTCTCCCCACATTCATTGTACAGGAGCTAAGGTGAATCTCAGTGATTTTCTCAGAACCTAAAAGATAGGCATTGTGATACCGGGAGTCACCATGCCTGAGTTTCCCTGGGAATCTCGCCCTGAGTGACTTGACCAAGGTCACACAGGAAATCTGTAGCAGAGCCGGGAATTTAACCCAAGTCTCGTGAAATCTAATGCTAACAATCTCAAGGCCATCCTCCCTCTTAGCATTGCACACTGGAATGACCCTTTAGTAAGAGGTGCCCTACAGATTCCTAAAGGAGAATTGTTTCTCCTGTGTCTCAGTGATCTCCAGGTATGGTAGGGCAGGTGAGCTGCTTGAAAATGTTTATAGGACAAGTTCAATAATGAAGCAACCATGTCTGAGTATTTGTTATATACCATTGGAGCCAAGGACGATAAAGTCTCTAATAAAGCAGCTGACTGCTATAAAACTCATTTTTGGAGGGGATTACTACTATTATAACATTTGATACTGCCTAATAGGTTTTTAAACTGGAACAGCTGCACAGGAATATCTTTTCCTTGATGGTTAGCAACCATTTTCCCCACGGATCAGAATGCAAGAATGTGTCATTTCATGTTTGGAATTTCCTGTAGTAACAACTGTATTAGATTAGCGTTCTGTGTTATGCAAAGTAGAGTAGATTGCTGCTGCTGTTTCACAACCAACTGGCTCACACTGTAGCTCTATGAATTCAGGATCTGTTGTAATTCACGTCAAGCATTGTGTGAAATATGACTATGTATCACAATTTGATAAACAGGAAATGATGAAGGATGAAATACGGTACACTGTTTACAGTAGAACATATAACGCTTGATTTTCAGAGGTGCTGAGCACCTGCAGCTCCTGCTGACTTCAAATAGAGTTGCAGGCAATTATCATCTTTCAAAAGCATGCTCCTAGTGTATACATCATTTTATATAAACTTATTTTATGGAACACTCATTTCACAGCAGAAATGTAATTTTGTGTAAAATAGTTTAGTAAATGGTAAGTTCCTTATAAATAAAGAAGACATACATGTTCATTTCTGTCCTTTAAATCAATGCATGGTAATTCCTCTCGATCCTATTCAGTGTAATTTTCAAATAAATGATATGAGCACCTACTGCAAGTATTTTGGAATTATATGACATTCACCAACCTCTTCTCTCTTCTCCATGTACCTCCTCTCACTTAGTTAAAATTTTATATTGTAATGATGCATCTATCATTTTTATACTGATGAGGCATATTGTAAGAACTGCACAAATAGAGGAATAATTTTTCTACTAGTATTTATTCAAATTCAAAAGCAAGATTTATATATGATCATTTTTGTAATGATTTCATGGCCACATTTTTGGCACATATTCACTCACATGCTTCACATTTTTGCCAAAAGCAAATTTATACACATGATTTTAAATGTCAGAAATACTTGATTTGCAAATTCTACATTCAAACTACTGAAGATTTGTGCTGCATTGATTAGTTACATAAAAATCAATCAATCAGGAAGAATACTTCATTACGTAAACACCACACCATAAATTGTGAACATTCAGAATTTACAGAGATAATCCATAAACCAAGAAATATTAATTGATTATATTTGGGAATCAATTAATTTGGGAATTTTGGAATCCCTTCACAGACAGAGAGCAAACAGGAAAAAATAACTGAAAATCAACAAATTATTCATTGTCAATTCTTACTTAGCTTTACCAAAAAGACCTAGCTCTTTTAAAGTTTTCACTCATCTATTTCTGCACCCTCCCTGCACTTAATGTTTAAAACATCAACATTGAGCACCACCTTCACTTTAATCATGTATACCATAAATATAAGTACAATTCTTCTTATTAAGGGAAGTGCCCTAACTCACTTCTCTAGGTGTTCTCCTCCCCCGCCTCAACTCAGTCCTACTTTCACTTCTCAGCTCTGATCTTCAAGTTATCCTCAAACTTTTTGCATAGATTGGATATTTATCCATAACACACACTACAGAACTACAAGATAATGCAAGAGCAGTGATTCAAGCAATGACAAAAGTACCAATTTCACTAAAGGCTAGACTGAAAATTGAGTTGGACCAAATGATAGAAAACGCTATCATTTTCATCTCACTTTACTACACTCTGCAAATCTGCCTACTATCACCTCTGCAACAGTGGTCGCATCTACCATTAGCTTGACACTCACTCTGATGATCTCTCCTTCATGCATTTGTCACTTCATGCCTTGATTACTGCAACTCCCTCCTTTTATGGCCTCGCAAAATCATCCATATCCAAACTCCTGTGTGTTCAGAATACTGCAAAACAGCTTCTCCCCCGTTACATGCAAACACTATAATATAATCCCTGTCACAAGAAAATGAATTACTGATGGGTTTCTCCATGTCTAATAAAAATTTGGAATTACTGAGGTAATAAAAAAAATGAGTCTGTATGCCACTTAAATGAACCCTCAGTTCAACTCATTTTCTTCCTGAAAATATGTATTAAACTCTCAGGTAAAACTAAGTTTTTTTATTGAGAACACTGACTTATTGATCTATCTCCTTTGCCTGCTTTTCCCTTGCCACTGCAATATTCTGGTAACAATCAGAAAATCTGAGTCCGTTCTTAGACCTTTTTTCCCTTTTTTTTTTAATAAAGTCAATTTACTACTAGTGAAATGTACTAGACTGACAGCACTGGAAATTGAAATTCTCTAACAGAGAGATAGTTCAGTCTCCATGCTCATTCAGTCTTTGGCTTCTGATGAAACTGGAAAGAAGGGTGCCAATTAATTCCAGATGAGGTGCTGGCTTTTTGTAATGTGGATAGCTGTCCACTGGAAAATGGACTGAGTTCATGGACTCATTTCACATAATCTGGTTAATAGCTATGTGGTAATTATCTTTTGATCCTTATCCAACCTAGATCGTGCTTGAAACGAAAACCTATAGGTGAAAGACTTCACATTTGGTATCACTTTTTGAGCTATTCATTCTCTTTCAGGGAAATACAAAGTTATGCAAACATTCGGCCTAGTTCTGCAAAAACTTGTGTGTGAGAGTAACTTTCTCGTGAGAATAATCTCATTGAATTCAATGAGACTATTCATAGTAATAAGTGTTTGCAGGGATATGTCCAACACTTTGCACAGTTAGTAGTATTATTATGTAACATACAAGGTGTCTAGCATCTTTTTAGTTGGCACTCAGGATATAATGCTCAGAATAAGACCTCTAAATATTTCAGAAGGCAATGCACATAGTACAGCATTTGAGGAGCAAGTAAAAACATCAGTACCATCCTAATAAATCAACCCAGTGATCCATATACAGCAGTATCACATATCTAACGATAGTCAATACCAAATGTTTCTGATGAAAGTATGAACCCTCACAGTGAATCATTTCTTTCCATACTATGTTATTGGGACAAATTTATTCCTGATCCAGTCTGCTATATCAGCATCTGCCCTGAAGCATGAAAGCTGATAATTATCTATCCTTCCTTGTTTATACAGATCTTATAAACATGTGCTCAGGTAAGTAGTGCTTATTGACATGAATAATTCCATTCATTTCCATCACATGGGCAAGAGTTTGCAGGATCCGGTCATTTAGTTCCTTTTCCTCACACAAGTCCATTTTTAAATGGAGGATACAGCTCTCCTGGATAATACAGAAATTTGATAGTCAACCACCTAAAATGTTTGTTGCATGCAACTGGATACCCAATTGCCTAGCATCTCTCAGTTCCCCATATCCACTGTGAAATTAGACATTGCCATGGCATACTAGTGTGTCGTAATTATTATACAGAGAAATCAACTAACTTAGTAATTGCTGATTGCAATTTTCTATATGAGGAAGCTTTCCTGTGGTGCCCAGATTCTATTAGACACAAGACAAGACAGTATCAGAGCTATTAGGAAAACCATTATGACTCCCTAATTCTTGGCCCTTGACCCAGTTATTGTACACATTAGAGCAGACTGAGCGTGCTCTAAATTGCACCTGCTGGCTGTAGTTCTTAAGGACCCCAGATGGAAATAAATGGAGCATGCTCCCATAACCAAAACACACCTCCCCACCTCTAGCATGCCTCATGTGTGGTGCTGATGCAGGCATAGGAGACTGCTCCTCCAGATTCTGCATCTTCTGGGGCCTCCTTCCCACTGGGAAAATTCCCAGTAGGTTAATTGTGAGAGATTTATCTTCCCTTGTACTGCTCAGGTGATATGCAGGGAGAAGATCAGAGCAGAGAATCTGCTCATATATATATACATGCCCAAATGTTTTATAAAATGTGGTAAAAAATACATACTTTTACCATTACGGGATCATATTTAAAAGTGTGAAACCCATTCTGCCACTGTTGCTTTCTGCAACTACAGAGTCAGCAGAATTAAACCCAGCGGTTAGAGGTTAGCATACTGACGTTTGGTTTAGAGGGATTTTTTGCTGAATACTGTTCATCCAGTGCCCCCATTATGCTATGTCCACAGGAAGAAAGATTTACACATTCAAGTTCCAAAATAAATAAAATAAATATTTAAAAAATCAGCAACTCACTTTACCCAGTTAAGAAAATGCATACAAGTTCCTGCTCCAGTATGATTTCAGAACTGATTTGAAAATGAGCTAACTGGCATGTGAGTGACATTTCCCCCACTGATATGGACTGCAATATAGTAGTCTCCTCCTGAGTCAAGATTCCAGCCTGTCTTACAGTGGTGTGAATCCAAAATAACTCCCCCAGATCCAATGGAGTTATGTTGTATTTTACACCAGTGTAACTCAGATCAGAGCACAGCCCCAGGTGTCTAGGACAGACATTCTTACAAAACATTAACAAAGATTCCATGATAGTTCACTAAACATTACGTGGGTATGACATTGGGATAGTACATCTTTAGAAGTTCTCATTAGAAAAGTCTGTAATGGCAGCATTGAAGTGTCATCGTTAATCTGCGTCAGTTGTCTTTATTCTGCAAATTGCTTGATAGAGCAGTACAAATACCTCTGTAACATGTTCGCCCATTTCTGGCTAAGTGGGGCTCTGATAGAATACATCACTTCCAGAAATGAGTACGTCATTTCCTGAACTGAGCCTTTCTTCAAATATTAAGTCATTATATTATGGAACCAATGTGTCAACTTACTTGACATCCTAGAACTTTGAGGAAGAAGGGTAGCGTCTGATATTCTAGTGATTTGGTGTTCACGTTTTTAGAAGAAAATCAGGTAATTAAATCATTTGAGTATCTCTACAATTATTCACACCTAACACCTTTTTTCCGCTTCATCCATTACCAAGCTTAGATGATTTTATATATATATATATATATATATATATATATATATATATATATATATATATATAT
>NC_048307.1:29067005-29169158 GCF_013100865.1 Trachemys scripta elegans
TTTATTAGAGCATAAGCTTTCGTGGGCTACTGCCCACTTCTTCGGATGCATATGTTCCACTCTATATGCATCCGAAGAAGTGGGCAGTAGCCCACGAAAGCTTATGATCTAATAAATTTGTTAGTCTCCAAGGTGCCACAAGTACTCCTGTTCTTTTTGCGGATACAGACTAACACAGCTGCTACTCTGAAAGAAGTCTGCTGTTAGTCTTAAAGGAGCCACAGGACCCTCTGTTGCTTTTGACATTGATTGGTTATCTCTTGCACAGGATTACTTCAGGTTTACTGAGGCACAAGCAGTCAGTAACCCACAAGTCTCTGAGGGACATTTATCCAAGAGTGTTAAAAGAAAAGCAGGGAAAATCTGTAGATTAATGATAATAATCACAGAGATGTCACAGTTTAAAGAGCTCAGTCTTGCCTTGTGATACCACCACATGTTGGAAAACCAGCTACTGCCTTTCTGTGTACATAGCTGAGATTGGCAAACCTCATGTTTGTGTTCAACTTGGTTCAGGTTACAAATCAAAAAAAAAGTTTCTCTCCTTGTCTGAAGCACACACAAATCTGGCTGGGCTTGAAATCTTATCAGAACAGCCTCTTATGCTATTTCCAGCAATTCCTGGTTTCAATCAGTTGAGGAATACTGCAAGATGCGCTGTGTTGGAACCACCACAGAAAAGCCTCTTCTCAGGATATTTCAGCATTTACATTTTTGTCTGAAATCAGGAAATGTCAAAGCCCAAGATTCCTTTTAGAGAAATTAAAAACATATCCCATGCACAGAAGTGTTTGCTAGATGTTGTCAATCCTGGAAATGAGGCTTTAAATAAAAGTTTTCTTCAGTAATTGTTTATTCAGATTGGCTCATCTAGCCCTAATAAAAAGCACAGAATCTTACTCTTAAACAGGACATGACATGACCCGACCCTGTAGCATAGAGTAGAATGGAGCCCTCGACACAGTAATTTAATACAATTCTAATTTGATATCAAGACCACGCCATGACACTGTGATGCATGACCAGAAAGGGTTAAGCATCCTGCAGGATAAATGACTCAAATTCAACCCTTAAAGACATATGGGGGAATAATGTTTGTGTTTTTGTGGATTTACATATATATCCATAGTGGTCAACATGGTAAGCAAACAGTCCTTGTCTATGCTGTATTTTGTTAATTCAAAGATCAAAAGGACAACTTAACATTTAAATGAGCTGTAAACATAGGATATGGCTGTATTCATCTCCCTTTGAAATGTATAGCAAATCATCTGCGAATGGTGGAAAAACAGGTAATTGCCTTATGTTAATCTGTGTAAATAATTACAGGTGATGCTTAGGAAATGGGTCCACTTCAAAGTCCCCATGAGTGCTTATTGCTCACGGAAGGACAAGAGGGCCTGAAACTGTAAACAAAATGGCTTGGGTACTGATCCTGTCATCTCAGATCTGCTTGAGGCTTCATACAGGGGAAGCCTAAGCCATAAGGACTGAGATCCCAGCGCTGACTGGACTGCCCTGAATATAAACATTGCACTATATCCTGTGAACAATTTCTGAAAGAAGTCTTTGCATCTACAAAGCTCCCCATCTCTACTATGAATCTGAATCTCAAGATTGTACTTATGTCTGGATGTATACTGATCTTTTAACCTATACTCTCTTTTTTCTTTTTTAATACATCTATGTTTAGTTAATAAGAATTGGCTGTAAGCATGTATTTGGGTAAGATCTGGAATATTCATCAACCTGGGAGGTAATGTGTCAGATCCTTTGAGATTGGTAGAACCTTTTTTATATAATGAATAAGATTTTCAGAAATCCTCATCGTATTTGAGTTGGGTGTCTAGGTGAAGGCCTGAGGCTGGGTTATTTTAAGGGAACCGTGTTATTGACTTCTGGATAACCAGTGAAGTATTATAGAAGCAGTTTTGTGCTGGTTTGGTAACTCTAAGTATTGGAATATCCACCAGTTTGGAGGATTGTCTGCCCTATTCTTTGCAGTTCACCTAATTGAGTGACCTCAGTTGGCTCCCCTAGGACTCCGGTCACAGATGCCCATCAATATGATGGTAATAACAGTACAGTACATTTTAATACTATCTGTCATTCTCAAGGATCCCAAAGTGTTGTATGGGGAAGATTTTCAAAGGCACAAATCAGTTAGAAGCCAGCTCCCACTGACTTTTTAAGTGCCTAACTTGTTCAAACCCTTTAAAATCCCAATCTTCAAGACCATGGGGCTGATTCTGCAAACATTTACACACTCAAGCAACTTTACTCATCTCATCCTTTGGCTTTAGAATAAAATGTAAATAAATTCCTGTGCATGTTCAGAAGACAATCAAACACAACCATACTTATCCAGATATTAGTGACAGTAATATGCATATTAGAAAGTTACTTATTGAACTTAAAATGCTGTCTGCATGGCCACTATTAGAATAATTTCCAAGTATTTGTGACCTTGTCATTAAAGGAACATTAACACCCCAACACTGGCCACTCCACAGTCCCTAGCAGCTCTTCTTTTTTTCTAGAGATGACCCTGGGGTGCAAAATTTGGATCCAACTCCTAAACTGCAAAATGTTTGGGGTATTTGGATGCAGTATTTTGGTTTGGGTCCATCTCTTCCTCCTAATCCCCAAAGTTTTATGGCTGAAGACTTTTTAGGGAAAAAAACTATTAAAATATACACTGCAGATGCTTAGAAACTATCCCTTTCCATGCAACATTTTACCATAGGATTTGGGGTCACTGGTGTAAAACATGGTAATATTTTTATATACAGATACATCTTCATAAAATGGAGACTTGTCTCAAAGTAAGAATATTTCATTGCAGGGGACAATCAGCAATGTACATGGGATACAAATGGCTGCAGACGCTTCTCTGGCTAAAATCGTCTTTGCTAACCTAGTTAACAATTCTATAGCTCCACACTGGTACACATCAGAGTGTCATTTGGTTTTCATAAGCAATTTCTCTTGGCTTTAGCAGCTTGCAAAATTCTATTGCAGGGCTCTACTTACATGATAAAAGATTGATATGTTCCATTTATTGCCAAGTATTTCCAGACACAACTCTTTCCTCAGCTCTTCCTAGAGCATTGTGCTCTGCACTGACCTGACCCAGGCCTGTGCCTGTGCCTATCTGGGGCAATCCAACTATAAGACTTGTTTTATTCAGGAAGACTTTGCTTTTAATGTGCATGCTGAAGGACTGTCATTGCCAGACATTTTATAACTAAAATAATTGTACTTGGAATGTAGTTTCGATTCATAACTGCAATTACATGCCACCTTCTGCTCAGAACAACTGCTGTTTAAATGCAGACTTCTTGCAGAACTGTAAGCAAACTGAAGATTTGTATTTGAGCTTTGGTTTTAACTACAGTTATTCATCCCTTTTTTAAGCACTGATATTTGAACTGCATGAGGCCTGAAATAATGGAAGATACCGCTTTTTTCATAAGAACATAAATGCAAACAAAATGAGGAAGCAATTGAAAATCCTACCAGAACACTTCAATGAATAACAGCAAGAGGAGAATTTAGTTGCAGGCAGTTATTACAAGCTTATGCAATTCTCTGGTAAGAGCACTTAGAGTCTTGTGTTCATTGCTGTCAGTGTCATATGAAAAATACTCTATCGCTTGGAACTGGATAAAAAAAGGTGCAATCTAACCATAAATGATATGAGCCCTAAGGGTAATTTTAAAATTGTATACTTAAGAAAAATAAATCTATATAGCTTGGCAAGAAAAGGTACTTTGCAGAGTAAGTTCATGAAGGTACATAAGATATTAAATGAGGTAGATAGTGGTAATGTGTAATAATGCGTTTCAGCCTAACACAAATGGCAGGAAAAATATGGTATCAATAGAAAAGGAAGCCAATTCTGAACAGATGTCACTCCGCACGCATTGTAACACAGAGAGAATTGTATGCATGTGGAATAGAATTAAAGGCAAGATTATGGCACTGACTGCCTCCAGGTTTGAAGATAACGGCATTTCTCGCCTTGACTAAGCCAATGTCTTTGCTTCATTCTGTAAAACTGGAATAATGGCACTCAAAGGTGTTTTGCAAGGGTTAGTTAAAGTTCGTATAATGCTTTGAAGTTTTAAACAAAACCTTACAGAACAACATGGAACTGGAAATCAGGGTGAGAAAGTCTCCAGTCTCCTCATTAGGCCATCCACAGGCCATTACATGTAAACCTGTTGCTAGAAAGATAATTTACTTTATCCTAAGGGATAACACTACTAAGGTGAAATTCTAGCCCCACTGAAGTCAATGGTAAAATGCCCAATGATTTCAGTGGATCAAAGATTTCATGCTAAGTCTTCAAAATGCTGAATGAATTTTCGTGTATAAAGAGGCAATAAGTTATTGGCTGGCCATACCTTGGTCAGACATTGAGGTACCCCTTGTCAGCAGATTCTTTGCAGGGTAAATAAGAAACAGACTGAGTACAAAAATTGCATTTTTAACTGCATGGTAGGCCTTGCAGTGTTTTTAATAACTAATCATATGAACACCAAAATGTATTTGAGAGAGAAAGAAAAAAAAAAACTAGATTTCAATTGGAAAAGAAATTCATGGATTGATTATAAAGAGGAGTACAAAAATAAATGTAATTCTAAAGTTTAAGAGAATATTTTGATGTCTAATATAAACTGAACAAGGAAAAGTTATTGTAATTTACAACTTTCTGGTAATAGCTCCACTAAACGTAGCATGTTCTTCTCTTCCTGTAACATTTGCAATGGTGCAAAGCAATCAGTCCGAGGCCTATAATCTGTGCTTATCAGCCCAGGCAAAAAACACAAAATTTGAGCAGTTTTGGAAGCAGGACGATTAGAAAAGGAAGTAATAGACACCTAGTGCCACCTGCTAAACTAGTGATACTGGGCTAGGTCCTACAAGTTCTGCCTTCAATTTAAAAGGGACATAAAAAGCCAGAAATAGGTATTGGAATATCAGAGTATGGTTCAGCCATCAACAATATACATAAAGCAGTTGACATTTTAGTAATGTCAGGAAAGTTAATATTTTCCTCCTAGCATAAATGATTGAACACATGAAATGCTTAAATAGAACGTAAAAAGCAAAACTGCTTTAAAGCAGATGTTAGAAACTTCAAAGTTCCATGCAGAGAATAATAAATGTTGTAACTTAACGAAACTGCAAAAACTTCCCTGATGAGTGAGCTAAGTGTGAAGTTTACACATTTTAATGATTATACAAACAAAAAGCCCAAAAGACAGACCAACATAAACCTACAATCTCAGGGTAGAAATAATCACATTTACTAGGGGGTGGGGGGAACTAGTCTACCTACAAAAATGTAAGGGCTTGTCTACATGGGGAATTAGTCTATAATAATATCATCTTATTTCACTTTCATAATAAGAGTGTCCACACAGGGAATAGCTACTCTGTTTTAATTCAGACCCAACCTTAATCTGAATTAGTTTTCATGTGTAGATGTAGCGAGGTGGTGGGATACCCCACAGCCCCGCTGAGGGCCGAACCGCCCCTAACACCAACGTGGGCGGAGCCACCAGGTCTTGCGCCCGCCCCTCAGAGGTCACGGCGCCGACCCAGAAGCATAAAAGCCCGTTAGCGGAGCTCAGTGGAGAACCAGCCGGCAGAGAGAGCAGATGT
The DNA here is from genome assembly GCF_013100865.1 of Trachemys scripta elegans. Lineage (NCBI taxonomy): Eukaryota > Metazoa > Chordata > Testudines > Emydidae > Trachemys > Trachemys scripta. Next base: position 29,072,679 of record NC_048307.1, read on the forward strand.
CTGTGGCCGAGCTCCCGCTTGGGAGACAGCAGCAGGCCACGACCGGCCTGATGACTCACCAGACCAGCCGAACCTACCCCTCGCCCGGTACCCTGAGGAGGACTGGCCAAGCCTGGCCCGTTCCAGCTATCCCGAGGGGGGAGCCAAGCACACCCTGCGCTACCTACCCGGAGGAACCGCTGCTGGTGGAGAGCACTGAGGACACTACTACGGCTCAGGTACCCTACGAGGGGGAGTGTGGAAGTAGCCCGGGGGCAGCCGACCCCAGTCTGGCTGCAGCATTGCCAGAGCCGATGTCAGTGTGTTGTGGCCAGGATCCCCACTGACAGCAGTGAGTTTCCGCCGCTGCCCGGGCTGGGACACAGTGGAGTGGGAGGGCCTGCGTCCCCCCTGCCACCCACTCCTTGGGTGGCAGACTCCCCCTTTCTCCTGGCCTAGAGAGGCTGGGACCTCTTGCTCCTTGACTCAGCCCCTGCTTGAGGGCCTGAGCTCCAGACTGCGTGGTTGCTGCCCCGCCCTGATTGAGGGCCCGGGGTTTTTTCTGACCTATTGGCTCAGCCCCTGCTTAGGGGCCTGAGCCCCTAACCGTGTGTTTGCTGTCCCAGAATGCCGCTGGACCAGGACTGACGGCGGACCAGAGCAAGGCGGTGGGATATCCCACAGCCCCGCTGACGGCCGAACCTCGGCAGAGACTATTACAGTAGACAAAGCCCAAATTAAGACTTCATGACAAAACTAGCTAAAAAGCCACTGCTGATAAGATACTAGCAACCTGCAACCTTTCCAATTTATGTAACTGAGAAGCAGGGTTATCCTTGATTGTCTTCAATGCAGTCAGGAATTCACCCTATAGTATGTAACTAAAGATCTCAACTGCAAATCTTCCAAGCTCTGAGAAGAGTAAATTAAAGTCAACAGAATAATTAGGGATTTGAATCAAAGCTCATTAAAGGCATTAGGAATCTTTCCATTGACTTCAATGAGCTTTGGGTCAAGCTTTAATAGAAAAAAGTGACAGTAGTAGGATGGACTATATAAATTGCACATTCAAATTATGCCTAGTTTTTGTATAATTCCAGATTTACATCAGTGTAAAAGAGCAGAATCTGACTCGTACTTTCTTCAGAGTTGTGTATACTTAATGCATCTCCTTCTACACATATCCTAAGTAATGCATTTTTGTAAATGCTGATTAAATGCAACAAGGCAAAAGTTTTTGCCAATTTTATGTAAAAATCCCTTAGGGCTGGATTGGCAAATTCAAAACTGCTTTGAACTAATGGCAATGAGTGCTGCCTCAGGAGCAGAGCACTCTGACTCAGTGGGTATGTCCATGCAGCAATCTAAGCCCTGGCTCAAGCCTGACCCTCTTGCATCCACACACCAATTGTGCTAGCCTAGGGCTTGGACCTAGGACCCTGCAAGACTGGAGGCCCGAAGCCCATGTTAAGATGGATCTAAGCTCTATTTCTTTCCTGTGTGCACATGGCCCCAGCTTGACTCTGGTCCCAGAAGCCCACCAGATTATTCCAGAGTTCACGCTGGCAGACCAGAAGTGTCATTACTGCCTGGCCAAGTGCACTTCCCTTCCTACTCCGACTCCTCCTCGCTGCTGCATGGCACTTGCCCAAAGCAGGTAGCAAACTTGACAGGCGGGTGGTGGCTCCCAGCCACCAGGATGTTGAGGTCTTCCTTCCCCTGGCCATGCTGAGCCAGGAGCCCTGCTGCTCACCGTCCTTGCAGGCCAGCCGCTTGGTCGTCACTCCACTCTCTGTCCCTTGCTTCCACGCCCTCCCGTGCCCTTCATGGGTCTGTTTGTGCAGGGGCACCTGGACAGCATACACTGTGAGGAGGGTGAGTGGGAGCCAGCCCAAAACTTCCTCACAGGTTCCCAGGAATCCCTTATCCCTGCTGACAAGGGTGCAGCGGGGGCAGGGATAAAGGATCTCCTGTGGTATGAGAGCACACTGCACCCCAAGCCCTGGGGGTGCACTTCACTGCTCCACAGCCAGGGTTGGGGTGAGTGTGAGTGTTTCCTCTGAAACCTACATTTTATGTCAAGCTTCAGAACAGACAAAAATAAATAAAAAAAACAACCAAAACATCTTCATTGAACAACCCATTTTAAATGTTAAGAATTGCAAAGTTTCATTTTAATAGTTTGACAGTCCTGGAAACTGATGCCCTAATTATCCTCAGAACAGGTGCACATGGGCATTATCCTGCCAATGTGACTCAGACTAGAGATGAAGAGCCTAATTCTCAGTTTAGATGGTAGTTCAGTATAAAACTTTCTCAAACTGCATTCATTCTACTGGGACAGCCACCAAAGGAGCTAATTATGAAGTTTGTATACTCGTGTTCTGCTTATAGGCACCTGATTCCCATCAATAGTACCATCACAGTTAGGAAACAGAGATGGCAATAGAGTTTTCCCACAGTGAATCACATTCATAGGGCTAGAGAGTCAATTCTGGGGCGGGTGGGTGGACAGTACTAGGTGCTCTGGGATAGGGTTATTTTGACTTGGGTCTGTGCACTGCAGTGTATATGCCAGGGCTTTCGGCTCAAGAACGGGTCAAAAAAAAAAATCTTTAACCTGGGGTTAAAATGCAATGTAGAGCACAGGGTTCCCTGACATGGGTCAGCTGACTTGAGTCCCACTAACCCTAGACTTACATTGCTATGTAGACATATCCAGTATCACAATTTGTTCATGGCTTGACCTTGTTCCAGAGATGAAGGAAAAAGTCTGGCACAATTTACATCCCTCTTCCATGCTGCCTCAGCTGTGGTGACTGATATATTAAGAGCAGACAGAAACAAGGCTACTCTCCTCCCTGGGAGACTACCTATGGTATGGCTAGTCCATGCAAATAAGTAGGGCCCTACCAAATTCACGGTACATTTTGGTCAATTTTACAGTCATAGGAATTTAAAAATCATAAATTTCATGATTTCAGCTATTTAAATCTGAAATTTTGTGATGTTGTAATTGTAGGGATCCTGACCCAGAATGGAGTTATGGCGGGGATGTTTGCAAGGTTATTGTAGGGGGTGTTGCGGTTCTGCTACCCTTACTTCTGTGCTGCTGCTGGCAACGCACTGCATTTAGAGCTGGATAGCTGGAGAGTAGTGGCTGCTGGCCAGGAGCCCAGCTCTGAAGGCAGAGCCGCAGTCAGCAGCAATGCAGAAGTCACGGTGGCGTGGCATGGTATGGTATTGCCACCTTTACTTCTGCGCTGCTGCCTGCAGAGCTGGGCCCTCAGTCAGCAGCCACCACTCTCCAGCCACCCAGCTCTGAAGGCAGCAGTGCAGGAGTAATAGTGGCATGGTATGGTATTGCCACCCTTACTTCTGCATTGCTGCCTTCGAAGCTGGGTACCCAGCCAATAGCCACCACTCTCTGGCCACCCAGCTCTCAAGGCAGTGCAGAAGGATGGCAATACCGCAACCCCCCTAAAATAATTTTGCAAACCCCCTGCAACTCCCTTTGGGGTCAGGTCCCCCAATTTGAGAAATGCTGGTCTCCCCCATGAAATCTATAGTATAGGGCAGTGTTTCCCAAACTTGGGATGCCACTTGTGTAGGGAAAGCCCCTGGTGGGCTGGGCCGGTTTGTTTACCTGCTGCATCCGCAGGTCCATCCGATCACGGCTCCCAGTGGCTACGGTTCACTGCTCCAGGCCAGTGGGAGCTGTGGGAAGCGGTGTGGGCCAAGGGATGTACTGGCCGCCGCTTCCAGCAGCCCCCATTGGCCTGGAGCGGCGAACCGCGGTCAGTGGGAGTCGTGATCGGATGGACCTGTGGACGCGGCAGGTAAACAAACTGGCCCAGCCTGCCAGGGGCTTTCCCTACACAAGCGGAGTCCCAAGTTTGGGAAACACTGGTATAAGGTAAAAGCACACAAAAGACCAGATTTCATGGTTCATGACATGTTTTTCATGGCTGTGAATTTGGTAGGACCCTACAAATGAGTAAAGTAGCTTCCTACTTGCAGGTATGAGAGCATAGCTAAGGTTATAATCTGACCCTTATAGTATCCAATGATGTTTATAAATGGTATATTGCATACAAAAAGACTTTCTGCATCCAAATAAGAATTTAAATGGGCACTCAGCCTCTCTCAACTTCTGTGCACTCATCCAAATACTGGGTCAAGTTCTGTAACACCAGAGAGACAGCACAAAATCTATGACCTACGCATGCTAGATTTTGAGTGCATAAGTAACATATGGACCTTATGTTGTACCCTCTGCACAGAAGTAAATCTTCACCACATGGGAAAAGAAACAATCATTTACTCACAGTCCAAAGATGTAAAGTATACTACATCCCTGTTAAGCATTATCATCTCAGTGAAGCGAGTAAGTTGATAGTAAATAAATTAGAGAGACTTCATCTGAATTTACAGAGCTACCACAATATAATATATGTAATTGAAAGAGAAAATTAATTACATAGTGTTTTATTTAATATCTTTCTTCAGGCACAGTGGGTTTGATACTCCTCTGACTTACCACAAGTTTTACATTGATATAACTTAACTGAGTCAGTCATGATTTATACTGATGTAAGACTCAGTGTATCTTTATAATAACTCAAAACTTTCTAATGATTTACAGATAGTTTCCTGGTATTCTACATATGAATTTTCTCCTCAGGAGTGGGGATGACATTATTTCAGAATACATGAATTAATAATCTTGAGACTATAAATAAAGGGTTTGTGTATATATATATGTATGTGTGCATGTGTACGCATACATACACACACACCACAGAGATAATGATATGATGAACTTGCCCACATCATTAGATTTTGCATTACTTTTTGTTACTCTCACTGGACTACACCCAGATGGTTTTATTTATATTTGCTCTTATCTGAGTGATTCATAATAATACTTTTTTAATATTTCTAACAAAATTTTCATTAAAACCTCAGACTGTAGATACTCTCTTTTATTCTTGCCAAAGAAAAAAAATTGTTTTATGTGTAACCTTTCGAGAACACTTTATTTTATTTTATTTTTTAGTTTTTTTGATGAACAAACACGCATTAAAATTCTGAGCATAAAAGCCAAATACTTTAAATCTCAAATGTTCTCCAGTTTGAAAACTTAAAAGGGTGTGGGGGAAGCCTCTCAGTTTGAGGAGTATTTAATATCTTTTATTAAAAAAGACTATTAAAAAAAAGCAATGAAGAATACACAAATGATGGCTGTACCTTAATGTAACTATTGCATTTAAACATTTACGTAGACACCTTTGGCTGAATTGCTTAGTAATGAAAAGCCACTTGGTATACGTTATACCATATAATCGAAATAGTAAGATACTACATTCAGTTTTAAAGACCACACACACACACACACACACACACACACCCAGAGCGGATGGATATTTCTTGGACAAAGAAAATACAGGATTTTCTTGGCAGGTCAAATTCAACCCTAGTGCTAACAGCTTCCACTGACTTCTGGTAATATAGCTGTTAGCTGCTCAGATTTAGACAGCACAATGGCTCTTGCAAAAGAAAGCAACTATAACCTAGAACAAGAGAATAGAGACAAGCAAAACTCTGTAGTCCTGCTGTAGGTGCAGGGGAATTCTGGGGGATTTTGCAGAAATTAATGTAGCATGTGCAGAATTTCCTCCCTCTGCCCAGAAATGGGCTGAAGAGATGTTGGCCGCCACTAGGAGCTACTGGACCCGGCAAAGTCCAGCTTGCAAATGGAAGACGAGGCTGGGGGAGGAGGAGGGAACTGGAGGGTTTCCAGCATCTGCAGTTCCCAGCATACCCTGAAGGAAGAAGGCGGCGGCACACAGGAAATTCCATGCAAGCCTGGGACCCAGCATCAGGATGTTTCTCCCTCTGGATCCCTGGGCTCTAGGGGTTAGATGGTGTGAGCATCTGGGCCGGGGGGGGGGGGGGGGGGGCTGTGGCTGGGCTCTGGGAAGGTAAGGGGTGTGAGTGTTTGGGCCAGGCAGGCTCCATGGCTGGGCTCTGGGGAGCAGGGGGTAGAGAAAGAGGCACTGGGCTGTCATAGGTGTTTCTTTAACGCTCTACTCCTGCGGGAAATTTTGTGTGTCTGAATTGTTATAGACATACTTGCTGACAGGTATTTTGAAATAAATTACCAAAATAACTGAAACTGGTTTGATTATATAGTGTTAGCTTGAAAAATAAAACTTGCAGAATTTTAAAATATTGTGCACAGAATTTTTAATTTTTATGGTGCAGAATTCCCCCAGGAGTAAACTATTTGTAACAAAATTTCTAGCTCACATAGTATTTGTAGCCCAGTCAATCTGTGGAGAGGTTTTCCTGTCTATTTTTCATTTATTCTGCTCAAACTTTAACTTGGGTTAGCACCACTGATTTCAGCCGTGATTAGAAGGTTTGAGGGGGGGGAAGGACTTTTACACTTTTTTCCCATAGACTATTTGTCTCCTCAAAATTTCATATTTTGTAATTTCTCAGCCAGCTCTGTAGCTGGTTGAAAAATGGGATCAATTTTTCACAGAAATGTGCAAAAAAATTATTTTTTTGGTTGAATTGGCAAATTTAAAACACTTTTATTCCTTACTTATTTTCAGGTAAACTAGATCAGAATCAGTCTGCCTCCCAATTAACCTGCCCTTCCTTTCTTTCATAACCCTGCTTCATTGAAGTGAATTTGGAATTAGTGACAAATGATACAGAGTCCCCTAACAGAAGAGAAAATTACTTCTGACCAAGAGGATGTCAAAAGCCAAGCCAAGGTTATAAGCCTGAGCACTTGCTGCATCATTACTGCAATAAATTTGAGAAAGACGAGGGTCTAATATTCTCTCCACTGGGTTACTCTCATTGAAAACTACCATGGAGAGTCAGTCCAAAGGGTTGTAGGCTTGGTCACTGTTTTGTTAGGAACTGGCTCTGAGGCCACAACTCATTCCACATGAGCCACCCAAGAGCTGTCAGGTGGCAACAGTCACTAGGGACCAGTCTGACTTCAACAGGTGTTATCTCCCTCCTGCAGCAGGAGGGCTGGATTCATACTCATGTCCTGAACATATTCTATAGCCAGTTCCCCTCTGCCATTGATTTAATTTTGCTCTATCACATTAATATGATTTTGGTATGTAAAATAATGTTCCTTTCACAACAAGGTACAGGAATAACTCCATTTCAATCATACTGATAAGATTAATATTTTCATTTTAATATTTTATTTGTTTTATTTCCATCTTGGGTAACTGGGAAATTTCAAGACCACAGCACTCATAAAATAGTATTACAGTAAGTGACAAAAACTGACAGAGGCAAGAGTTTTCCCAAATTTCCCAAAGCTCATTACTTACCAAGGACAACCTTTTCCCCTTTTTTGGTCCTCAGTGCTGTAATTGGTCTAATTATCATTATTTCAACAGCTATTATGGTATCTTAATTTTAACAGTATTGGCAGTTTTAAGATAGCCGAAGATGTATTGTCAGATGATTCTTACTGCTCCCCTAGCTAAATGAAAAACAATGCCCACTAAAGTGGATGGACAGAGCTAATGAGTAGGTGAGGTACACTTCTAATTGTTAATGTCCTTCAATTATATTATAAAGAGAGGGGGAATTAAATTTGTTTTATGGTTATATCTATTATGAGCATTGACTGAGATGTCTGTTAATTTTAAATATTCCAAGCCAAAGTCTGTGTGCTCATTTACACCATCTGAAGATTTGTCTTTCCATGTGGCTCAGCTGGCAGAGTCCATGTCTCTTAATGTCCATTAGTAAGTTTAAATCCTACACCGTGACTTGCACTTATACACAGCCCTAATTGCAGCCCTGTACTAGGGGGTGCTGCACTGACAGAAGCATCTTTCTTTAGAAAAGACAATAAAACAAAGCCCTTTCTGGTGATTATCCAGATAAAAGAAAGTCCTTGGCAATTTTCACTAAGTAATGGGTAACTCATAGTGTATATCAGGGGTCAGCACATCGCTCGCCCGCGCCGCTTCTCGCCGCCCCCATTGGCCCGGGACGGCAAACCGCGGCCAGTGGGGGCCGCAATCAGCCGAACCTGCCGCGTCAGCAGGTAAATAAAACTGGACCGGCCCGCCAGGGTGCTTAACCTGGCGAGCCGCATGCCGAAAGTTGCCGACCCCTGGTGTATATACTGGGTAGCATAGGTTTTTGTTTTTTTAATTTGAGAGTATCTAAACAGCTGTAAGGTGCATTTGAACACAAAAATGAATCCCTAAATCTTTGAGTTTTAGCTTGTATTTAACATTCATCTGAAAATTCATATTGATAGTACATTGATCTTCATGATTTGTAGGTCACTGATTTAAAAAGTTACTGTCACCCAGAAGAAGCAGAAAGATAAAGTACAACAATCCCATATGATTTAGATTATTAATCACATAATACAAATAGCAATAACACATGGATGAAATACTAGAGCTGGCGGGTTTTGTTACTAAAAAAAAAATGATAAACACAAGGTTTGGTTTTTTTGTTGCAATTTCTCTTGAATTTGTTTTAAGGCTTTTGTCTAAAATCTAAAAATACTTGCTGAAAATCTAAATATTTTCACCAAATATTTTCACTTTTTGTCTTAAATTTTTCTTTTCAGCTGCCAAAAAGTATACTTTAAAAAATATATATACATTGGTGCTACTACTATCAGCTTCTGACTCAGAAGTGATACAGGCATGTTTATGAGAGTGGAGGATTTTAGCAAGTACTGTTCTGAATGAGTTTATCAAAAGACACTGCATAAGTGTAGTTAACATTCACTCTAAGAAAAAGAACATGGTTGATGGTGTCTATGTTTATTCGACTTTTCTCTTCACTCCAAACGCTGTTCATCACATTCAACACTTATTCCACTGGACTATTTGTTCCTGGTAAACACAGTGTAAATTCTGCTCAATCCTGCAATATATCTGGAGGAAACATTTTGTAGTTAATTTTAAAAAAAATGTGTTGGTTGATTAAATTAGAAACTGGGATATTTCATACATTCTGAAAGTGTTCCCAGTGTACCATATGAAAAAACCATCAGTGTCCTAGTAAAAGTGGGACATATGATCATTTCACTACTCCTGCTAATGTTGCAATTTGTTTTTGTCACTATTAGTAGAGACATTCTCAGGTCCATAGCAGATTATAAAATGTTAGGGCTCAATGCTAGCAGTGACCCTGCGAATGAAATTAAAATCTAGTAGCTATAAAAGGACAAGCAGAATTAGAATAAAAACCAAAACTGATGGAGGGGCAATCAGAAAGATATACACAGGTTTAAATAAAACAGAACCAAACCATCCCCTAATATTTAAATGGTTCTAAAGTGTTTTAAGAGCTTGACTGATGACTAATGAATGAACTTGGTATTGTAAATGGTGAATTAGTTATGTATTCCCTTTAAAATGCCTTTCTACAAACAGAGCTGCTTGTTTTCACAAAAAGGTCAGTGTGTTTATAACTTAATATGGGAACCTTCATTGTTTCCCCTCATAAACCACCAGGTTTGCACTCACATGAGTTTTTAATCTTTCTGACTTAGACTCAGCGATGGATATTCTGCTGTTAAGCACTGACTTGCCTCATGCATTTCAGAGCCTGCTAAACCCCAAACTGAGCCATATCAACTTCACCCTGAGGCACAAGGAAATTAAAATCATGCAAGCTAGTAACATTTTGATGTGCTCTCAGCTACCGTATTGTTTGCTTAATGTTTTCTGTTGGTGGGTGATGGGGAACAAAGCACAGGATGATCATATACCCACTCCCAGGCCCAATGCCGTCATAACTACCATGACTAACCGAGTAACACAACCTGCTTGCTACCCAGAGACATGTGGGTGGTTTGCCTAACGTGTGATCCTTCATGTTATTACCCCCTAACTGATTGCCTAGGGCTGAACAAAATATTATTCAATCAGGATTCAGCAGTAGGAGAAAGAAGAAACATACTATCCACATAAAACAAACTGTTTAAGAAGAAAGGAAATGCAGGGGTTTTTTTGTTTCAGGAACAGCCTTTAAGTGATGTCTCTTACTTATCACTGGCTAACAATGTTATAGCATCCCCTATAACTTTCAGTCATACTTTTTTGATATAGGAAATCCTTCATGACCAAAATGTAAGCAGTAATATATTTCCCCTGTTGCTGCAAACGTTGCCTGTTGCACCATTTCCCATACATACTAATGAACAACAATCATTTTCTCTCACCCCTTCTCCTAATCTGCCACTGTGTAGAAAAATATGGCAATTTGCTCTAGAATATGGATCATAACATGCACTTTTAAAGTGCAACTACACACAATTCCAAATATGCTGAAGAGCTCTTCAAAAGTACCTCAGAAAAACTGTAGAACCATCTCCTGTACCTTGTATATTCCAAAAGGCACCACCTTAGACAAGAATCATGATGTGCTCCCACAAACTGGAAGAAAAAAAAATCAGGAAACCTTGCTGGAAATCATGCAGGAAATCCAAAACAACTATAAAAAAAAAAACGATGACAGCCATCCAATGCAAAACCAAAAAATGGAACCTACTACATTACCAACAGCCTGCCCGCCATCTCCAGGAGAAACCAAAACCCTATTACTCAACACATGGACACTACCACAACATCATCCACTTATTAAAACTACTCCAAACCAGAACTGAAGTATCTGTATTCTCCAAGGGACTGAACTTCCGTCCTGCCACAGAACCTGACACAATATTAACATGTGGAGAACTAGATGCTAGCTCCTTTTCAAGGAATTCTTTAATTACAAAGACACCAATACCTATAACCACCCCATCCCCACTGACAGTCATAAGAAAAAAATATCTTAGTGGACACCTCTCAGCGGAGGAAACCACACACTGGATGACTGCATCCATTGCTTCAGGAAAAAATACCACAGAATCCTCAACAAACATTACACCTTCGACTGTCTCTCTGCCACCAAGAGGATAGCTATACTGTCTCTGAAATCCAGCCACCAGATAGTGATCAAAGCTGCAGACAAAGGGTGCACTATCATAGTCCTTAATCCTGATGACTGCATCAATGAGGCCAGCAGATAACTATCTGACACCACCTACTATAAAGAACTCAAAGACAACCTCAGACCATAATTCACAGGAATTTAAAGATACCATCAAATCCTTCCCCAAACAAATCCAAGAAAAGCTCTATAACCCACAGATCCACATCAGGTACCTTCTACATGCTCCCCAAGATACACAAACAAGGTAATCCAGACAGACCCAACATACCTGGTCATGGCACTCTTACTGAAAGATCAGGACAACTCATAGAAATCATCCTTAAATCACTCAGTGGACAAAGGGCCAACTTCTTCCAAGACACTATCTACTTCCTCCAGAAACTCCACAACATTGACAACCTCCACCAGAACACTATACTTGCCACCATTCATGTCATCTCCCTATACACCAACATTCCTCACCATGACAGCCTCGCTGCCTGCCTCAAATATCTACAAGATAATGTATAATGCTCAGAAAGTCACCCAAAAAACATCAAACTCATCCTTTTCATCCCCACCCACAGCAACTTCACATTTAACAACAAACACTTTGTTCAAACCCCAGCAACAGCCATGGGTACTAGGAGGACTCTCCAATATGCCAACCTCTTCCTGGGCCACCTGGAAGAATTTCTGGAAAAAATGCACCCCAAAACCAATGATATATCTGAGATACATCAATGCTATTTTCATCCTCTGGACAGAAGACCTAAGCACCCTCATAGATGTCCATGACAACGTCAACCATCACCACCCATCCATCAAACTCTCTCTAGAACACTTCCTCACCAGCATCAACTTCTTGGTCACCACAAGCTTAAACAATAGAACCACACAAACATCTATTTAAAAATACACTGATTAATTACCACACTTATCTCCACAGATCCAGCAATCATCCTAGACATATCCAAAAATCTGTTATCTACACCCAGTGACCCAGCTACCACAGAATTTGCTCCAAAGACTGAAACCTATATGGGATATCATCAAACAATTACAACTCATATTTGATGACAACCACATCCTGCAAGAAATCTTTCCCAAACTTCCTCTTCAACCAACCCCCCCAAACTTGCCAAGCTCATCATCAAAAGCAAGCTCCCCACAGACCAGGACACACCAACTCAAACAGGCACTTGATCCTCCCAGAACAATAGATAGAAAACATGCAAACATATCTCCACTGCTATGATGATGAATACCACCCACCACACATCTTTCAGGATTCATGTGTCCTATGCATGCTTATCACATGTGGGGTTCTCATCCAGTGTATCAAATGCTCCAAAAGCAGTTTTGTGGGTGAAACCAGACCCCTACGTTCTTGAATGAATTCACATAGAAAAATAATAAAACACAAAAACACCCTAACACCTGTGGCAAACACTTTTCATAAATCCATCACTCCATATCTGATCTTTCAATACTTGTCCTCAAAGGAAACCTATATAACATCTTCAAAAGGTGAGCCTAGAAACTTACATTCATAATTCTGCTAGACACCAAAAACCATGGACTTAACAGGGACACTGGTGTTATGGCTCACTACAATTTGTAATACACCACACTGCCTGCCACCCTTAATTGCCCCACTTCAAGCACTTTATGTATAACAATTTAACACTCTATTTGCTCACTTCATTTCAAGTGATTCCCTCCAACATGGGTTACCCCTTCTGCTTAACCATGTGTCCCTCCTGGTATTTAGCTCAGACACACTTCTTCCTTCCTCAGACCTGAAAAAGAGCTCTGTGTAGAATGAAAGCTTGTTCATTCCACCAACAGAAGTTGGTCCAATAAAAACATATTACTTGGCCTACGTTTTTCTTACTTATTTTAAAGAAGTCCATCATCTAAACCCAAACTAGCCAAAGGGTAACATCTTCAAAAGCACCTACATGACTTAGGAGCCTAGCTCCCATTTTCAAAGTGACTTAGGAGCCTAAGTCTCATTGAAAGTCAATCAGACTAATTTTGCTAAGTGCCCAAATCACTTATGGACAGATTTAAAATGGTATTTAGGCACCTAAAGATGCAAATATGTTCCTATGGGATTTACAAAGGCACCTAAGTGAGTTAAGAACCTAACTCCTGTAGCTATGTCAGTGGGAGAAGCTCTCACCAACGTAAGTGCTGTATGCACCGGTGCTTAGGTTGGTATAACTTACATCACTCAGGAAGGTGGCTTCTTCACACCCCAAGTGACATAAGTTATACCGCAGTAAGTGATAGGCTATATCTAACTAAGGCAATTTTGAAAATCCCACCATCTGCATCTTTAAGCACCTAAATACCTTTATACACTGATATTTAGGTATTTTTGTATATTTTACCCACATTTTGTATATTTCCCTCTTCACAGCCGAGTCTGTGGCCAAACCCCCTGTGGTACAGAATCAAGCCTTTTATAAACTAGGCTCAGTCTGTTTAAACTAAGCTGTAAAACAGCCTAATTTGAAATGGAGGAAAAAGTCTCTATTGCAAATCCAATGGAAAAGGGTCCCTGGTGGATATTTCGTTATTTACTTAGTACTCAAGCTTTTAGCCTACATTTTATAGAACCTGCTGGCTTTGGCTGGAGTTACACTCCCAAAATAATTATTAACTTTGCCTAGCTTAAGGCATTTTTCAAATGTGTTAAAAAAAGAAAAGAAATGGTTCTAATATTTTAAAAACAAAAAACCCACAGCTACTTGGTTGTCTCTGTGACTTTATGATTAAAATATGACCATGTAGATCATTGTTGCTACCGTTGTTATATAATCCCAACAAATCTTGTACAAAGTGCATCAAATAAGGTATCTACGGAAAAGTTATGATTTGCTGAATATGATTATCCTATTTGTATGCATGTATCCTTTTTGTATCTCAAGTTATGAATAATGACCATGTGTCTGTATTTCAAATGTGTTTGCTCAATTGGTAACACCCACAAGCTTTTTACCCAGCACATGGTGAATGGACTATTCAAGTTGAATGGCCCATCAAGGAACATTTAATTCACAATGGACCATGGAAGATGCCCATCCACACCTGATGGACTTTCATGCGAACGTTCTAACTAGAGTACAGGTAATGGCCCCTGCTATCAGCAGCAAAGCATGCATGGACATGTGACTTGCCCATGTGACTCTAAACTCCATCTTGTTACCTGTATTGTTCCACCAACTGGACTGAGGACTTTGTTTGAAACAATGGGTTTCCCTCCACATGGCAGAAACTATAAATGGCTCTGGAAATACCTCCATTTTGCCTCTTTCCTGCTCTGATCTCTGGACTATGGACTTATTCTAATGGGAGCACTCTAACCAAGGGATTGAGGACCTTCCAAATCATTTGGGAGTAACCAGAGACTTGACTTAAGCCAGCAGTTTATTCCATCACTGCTATAAGCCTGATACTAGAACCTTGCAATTATTATATGTACACCTCTATCCCGATATAATGCGGCCCCATATAACATGAATTCGGATATAACGTGGTAAAGCAGTGCTCCGGGGTGGCGGGGCTGTGCACTCCAGAAGATCAAAGCAAGTTTGATATAATGCGGTTTCACCTATAACGCGGTAAGATTTTTTGGCTCCCGAGGACAGCGTTATATCGAGGTAGAGGTGTATTTGATTCCTTTAATCAATTATAACTCACACCTTTCTTTTTGTTTATAAATAAACCTTTTTGTTTATAAATATTAGATACTAAAGGATTGGCAACAGCATGATTATTGGGTAAGATCCGAGTTATATATTGGTCTGGGTATGTAGCTAGTCCTTTGGGATCAAAAGAACTCTTTGTTTGCTGAAATTGGTTTTAAATAACCACTCATCATTAAGTCTAGTGTCGGGGAGTTGAATCCAGGACTGGAATACCTAAGAAGGCTGCATTACTAATTTCTTGTTAGCCAGTGTGGTAAGACAGACGTTTACTTTTGTTGCTGGATTGGTATATCTTATGGAAGAATAATCACCAGTTTTGGCGTTTGCCCTATTTCTCAGCAGCTTGACCTAAATTTGGTATTCTCAGTTGTGACCCACTGAGGCACTGTGACAGCCTCCCTAAAGATATTTGCAAAGTGTAATGAAGCTGAAGCTCCTGATCTTATGTTTATTATTACGACCTTGACTGGGCAGTGCAGTAGGGCCCGTAAGTTTGGCTGTATAATGGCAACAGCCACAGTTACATTTGATATGAATTAAAAGAGAGAGAGAAAGAAACCCACAGTGTGATCAGAGCCTGCAGTGCTGCACGCTCACTCACAGCGCTGCAAGATACTCCCCTCAGAGATGTGGAGTACATACAGCACTGTGAGAGCTCTCTCGCAGCGCTGGCGGCGAGACTACACTCACACTCTACAGCGCTGCTGCAGCAGCGCTGCTGCGGCAGCGCTGTGAATTCCCGAGTGTAGCCAAGGCCTAAAAGAACTGTGTGCATCATCAAAGCAGCAGGGAACAGCTGAATCTTTGACTCACTGCTATGCAAATCTGGATCTGGAAAAGGTTTTCAGATGCACTGAGCCCAGACACCTGCCAGTGCTCAACCATTATTATGCCAACGATAGGAGAAAGTCCTAAATTTACATATGCAATGTTGGTTCAAAATGTTCTGACCTGTCAAATACAAAACTGGCTCCCAAGTTATTATCCAAGCTGAATTTATATAGAATATCACCCTGAATGGAAGCAATGCTGTTATCTGAAACACATATAGCTTTACTAAAGATTGTAAGTCAAATCACAAGTTAACAGTTAAGTAAAAACCTAGCAACAGAGTTCACAATTTTCAGTAGTAATGACTGTACCTGTGGATATATGATACTGATTATAACGACGCTATAGCCAAATTATTGCCCTGCTTATAACAATTTTCTGTTCCCATAATATGCAATTTATATTAATTTAGTAAGAAGAAATAGCATGCAAATGAAATAACTCACTAATATGTATAGATCTTTCTATTTACATGTCCAACTCAGCATAAAAACTCACTGTTGAATTTTGGTATGTTTCCTATTTCCCTCTCCCCACTTTTTACAGCAGAGAAATGATACAGGGAGGTTACAGTACCTGGAAAAGAGATACTCTTGAATGTAAATTGCTGGATCTGACACTATGAGCTATCACACATTGTCAGACTCAATAAAAAGCACTGACAAGCAATAAAATTCTGTTAAGGGTCCCATTTCTAATTTTTCCAATGTGATTGCTGAATGGTGCAAACATCAGTGTAAGGCCATGTCTACACTACAAACTTCGGCCAGAATAGCTATGTCGGTAGAGGTGTGATCCCCGACTGACATAGCTGTGCCAGCAAAAGCCCCTAGCCTAGATGCAGTTATATACTGGCAAAACTGCACTGTTACTAGTGTAGCTTGTTTCACTTGTGTGGGGGTGCAGGGAATGAAATAAACTATGCCAGCATAAGCACAGTATTTTCAGTATATGCTGCATCCACACTAGGAGCGTTTTGCCTGGATATTATGTTGTTATAGCTATACTGGCAAAGCCTTCCAAGTGTAGACCTGGCCTGAGGCACTGACAACATGGGGTACATCCATGCAGGGAAAGAAAGCAACTATAATGTTATGCACTATGAACTAGGAGTGACATTCATTCAGTTCTAACCTGCTAGTGTAAAGGCATCAAACTACAAAATGTATTGGCCTGATTATTTTTAAATTGTATACGAATTTACTTTCATTGCCTTTTGTTCATTCAAGTGTCTTTCACACTAAGAGGGCCAGAATATTTGAGCCCTTATGTACTTTATGTTTAACTTTCATGGATTTCTAGGTTTAGCATCAGGTGTGAAATGAAGAAGGTTTTGCTGGTTAATCCAAAAGTATTAGAGGATCGGGATTGTCAGCTAGGGAAGCAATCACTTTTTGATGAAATGTGATGTGAAAAATGAATTCCAGGGCTGCAAATGAGAAGAAGTTTGTATTTGGTTTCCTTATGACTCCCTGTAAATGTAATATATCTAATATATTTATAGAACACATAGCAAATGTTAACTCACTGCAATTCAAGTAAAAAGCAGCTTTTGAGTCTGCATGTGCCAGTGTGAATCACTAGCAGTTTCCAATCCAGGGCACAATACTTTTTAGCTGACAGACCAATATTTGAATGGTCAGAGCTACTAGTGCAGTACTTCTGTTATAAATGAAAAATATGTATACAGTGGCCTTTATCTGGGGATCTCAAAGGACTCAAAGTAACATTACATTCACTTTATGGTGTGTAGGGAAACACAGGTTAAGTGGCTTTCCCAAGGGCAGTTAGCAGATCATGGGAGCTGGGAATGGAACCCTAGGATCAGGACTTCACATTCTCTACCCATAACACTTCATTCTGTCCCATTTCACATAGCAGCAGAATCCCACTGTCAGAAATTCATCCCAGGTCCATTAATGAACCCCTATCTGGCTGTGCCATCATGTTGGCCAGTATAAGCCATAAGCTTGACTCCAGGATTAACATATCAACTGAGATATTAAGGCAGTATTCACACAGACAACACTCAGAGGTTCCCTCTAAGCCTATAAATGGATGGCAATGGTTAGAGCGATGACAGCGTTTACAGGATCACCTAGGACAATGGAAAAGTCCAACGCCATATACAGCAAACTCAGTCAATCTGCCTTTGTAAACTGGAGGGTTTTGTTGTGTGAGGTAGGGGCAGATATTGCAATAAATATTTTTTTTTATTTGTCAACAAAATGGATATTAAAAGTGAAAAAAAATCTATTGAGGTGAAGGAGCTTGTTGACAGGTATCTTAAGTTATTATAGGATGTCCAGTACCCAGAGTAATAAAAACTAGAACTAGGATAATTTTTTCCCCAATTGAGATTTGTCTGTTCATGAGTTAATTTCTTCCACTCGAGATAGCTACAAAGAAAAAAGGCACATGTGCAAGCATATATAATAGAGCAGTGGTTCCCAAACTTGTTCCGCCGCTTGTGCAGGGAAAGCCCCTGGCAGGCCGGGCCAGTTTGTTTACCTGCCGCGTCCACCGGTTCGGCCGATCACAGCTCCCAGTGGCCGCGGTTCACAGCTCCAGGCCAATGGGAGCTGCTGGAAGCAGCAGCCACTACGTCCCTCGGCCTGCACCGCCTCCGGCCCGGCCCACCAGAGGATTATTTCAAATATTTCAAAACACAGGAGAAAATGTAGTGGGGTCCTACCATTTATAGGCCTTGCAGAAGAAGTGGCTTTTTAAGAAGAGGGATGTTGGTATTAAATTCTCAACATCTTACATTGTAAAAAGGTATGTTTATTTTTATTAAGTGACTGCAAACACCTTATTAGTTCTTTGTACAGTGCATCAGCAAGGATTTCTCCTAATAAAAATCATCCAAAACTTGTTGCAACTCAATCTTCATGAAGTCAACATCTCCTTACTACCAATCTATTAATAGTCTTTAAGGGAGTCAATAAGCATGCTCATAAGGGTAAGCCAGTCAATATAAAGTGACAAAGAGTCCTGTGGCACCTTATAGACTAACAGATGTATTGGTGCGTAAGCTTTCGTGGGTGAATACCCACATTTTTCTGAAGGCCTTTGACAACGTCCCTCACTACAATCTCTTAAATAAACTAAGTATCCATGGAATACAAGGGTAGGTCATCTCATGGACCAATAACTGGTTGACAGATAGAAAACAAAGGGCAGGAATAAATAACCAGTTTTCACAATGGAGAGAGGTAAACAGCTGCATCCCGCAGGATCTGTACTGGGACCTGTGCTGTTCAACATCTTCATTAATGATCTAGAAAAGAAGGTGAATAGTGAAGTAGCAAAGTTTGCAGATGAGACAAAATTATTCAAAATAGTTCAGTCCAAAGTTGACCGTGAGGTGTTATAGAGGGATCTCACAAAACTGGGTGACAGAGCAACAAAATGGCAGATGAAATTCAATACTGATAAACAAAGGCAGCGCCAGCCTCTTCCCAGTGCGGGGTCTGAGATGGACCTCAGCACTCCCTTGCCACTAGGCCCCTGCTACTCCTCTCCCTCCCCCAAACCCCACCCTCTAGCCCTTTTGAGGCCAGAACCCAGTTCTGGACAGTGCATGGCACTGCTCACAGAGAGTGGGGAGCAGTGACTACAGGGGATGGGGCTCAAAAGCCCAGGCCAGAGTGGCTGCTGTTGGGAGCTCCAGACCCTCCACCTGCTCTGGGTGGCATGCCTCAGGGGGCGGGGACACTGGCCAAGGATGTTCTCGGGCACCCTGCCCCTTCACCCAGTCTTACTGCTGCTGGAGCTGGGCGCCGAGCCTGCTGCCGCCACTCTTGGAGAATGGCAGCTACAATGGAGTGGCTACAAAGGGGGGGGGCTAAGATAAATTTTGGGTTGGCTATCACCCCCAGAAGGCCCTCCTCCCCCAGTGCCACCCCTGATAAGTGCAAAGTAATGACATTGAAAAATAATCACAACCATACATATATAATGATGGAGTCTAGTCTAAATTAACTGTTACCAAGAAAAAGAACTTGCAGTCATTATGGATAATTCTCTGAAAACTTCAGTGCTCTACAGCGGTCAAAAAAGGCTAACAGTATGTAAGGAACAATTAGAAAAGGGAAAGAAAACAAGACAGAATATATAATGCCACTAGAAATCCACTGTGCATCACACTTTGAATACTCTTTCTTGTTCTGATCACCCCATCTCAAAAAAGATATAGTGGAATTGGAAAAGGTTCAGAGGAGGGCAACAAAATGATGAAGGGGATGGAACAGCTTCCATACATGGAGAGACTAAAAAGATTAGGGCTGTTCATCTTAGGAAAGAGATGACTAAGGCAGGATATGACAAAGGTCTATAAAATCATGAATGATGTAGAAAAAAAGTGAATAAAAAAGTGTTTAATCTTTTGCACAATTAAAAAAAAACAACCAGAGGGGCCATCCAATGAAATCTATAGGCTGCAAGTTGAATACAAACAAGAGAAAGAACTTTATCACACAATGTACAATTAACCTGTGGAACTCATTGCCATGGGATGTTGTGATGGCCAAAGAGTACAACTGGATAAGTTCACAGAGGATAGGTCCCTCAATAGCTCTTAGCCAAGATGGTCAGGGACGCAACTCCATGCTCTGGGCAACCCTAAACCTCCCACTACCAGGAGCCGAGAATAGAAGACAAAGGTGACAAATAGAAGACATAATTGCACCATTCTCTCCACCCCTGATGCTCTGGTATGGGCCACTGTTGGAGATGGAATACTGGGAGCATGGTCTGACCCAGAATGGCTGTTCTTACAACTAGAACCATCCCTCCCTTGATTTAGTGGGACAGATGGTTTGGTATGTTCTGTTGTATCACCAATTTTTGTGTCATAAATGCTGTCAGATCAGCTCTCTGGTTTGTTGAGTCCAGCATTCTGCCTCTGGTGCCTGATGCTGAAGAAATGCAAGAACCTTTCCCCAGTAATGCATCTAACGAACTGTGAAATGCTTTGCAAGGAAAAGGTCCCTTTCCCAAGTCCCTCCAGCCTATCAGCCAATGCTGTAAAGCATGAGGTTTGATTTCCCTCATATCATCATTTTAGCCTGTACAGCTGCAAACGTTATTAATGTTCATAAAATTACCCATTAGCCAACATTATTTCACTAAGTAGAATTTAATTAGTTGATTAACAAGCCTGTTTTGATAATTGATTTCAGTAACACCATGTAAGATCTCTATAACCTGCAGCAGTACAATAACCAAAGGGGCAAACTAATGGTTTTTAGGTCATTTGGCATTTCATTTACTCAATAAAAAGTTTTTGTTCCCCATCTGATAAATATGATACTGCAAAGCCCCATATTCTAGAAGTTTTTCAAGCAATTATGTGCTCCACATGCCTTTGTATCTGAAGTATCCTGTGCTGCTTTCATTCTGAAGAAAACAATGGGCAGAATGAAGCTAATGGCTTTGTAGTAGGGCTGTCAATTAATCACAGTTACCACAAGCAATTAACTCAAAATAACAGCTAGAGTTGTTAATTTCTCCGTAGCTTGTCTGATGGCTATTCCATTGTATTTAGGTGGGACGGAAGGCATCCTTTCTAGTGCTATACAGTATATATTGCCTTTAACTAGTACTAAATAGTCACATTGTGATAGCACTATGAGGCCCCAAATAAGGCCCACTGTACTAAGCACTGTGTAGATACATATGGATACACAATCCTTATCCCAAGACCTTACATTTCAAAGCCAGGATTCTGCAATCTATTGCAGACAGACAGATAGAAGCAATGGGGTACCACACAGGTGCAGCAATCCACCTATGTGCAACACACTGCAGAGTTCGGGCTTAGGACAAGTGACCAAAGATTTAAGGGGGGCTTCGCACAACTGTTTTGTCACCTGGGTAACTGGGCAATAAACATTCACCAGATACGTTATCCCAAAATATTGCCTTTTTATTTGACTGTTCCTTTAATTAATTTTGAGTGCTATTCATCTAATGCAGTGTTTCCCAAACTTGGGACGCCGCTTGTGTAGGGAAAGCCCCTGGCCAGTTTGTTTACCTGCCCTGTCCGCAGGTCCGGCCGATCGCGGCTCCCACTGGCCGCGGTTCACTGCTCCAGGCCAATGGGAGCTGCGGGAAGCAGCGCGGGCTGAGGGACGTACTGGCCGCCGCTTCCAGTGGCCCCCATTGGCCTGGAGCGGTGAACTGTGGCCAGTGGGAGCCGCGATCGGCTGGACCTGGATGCAGCAGGTAAACAAACCGGCCCGCCAAGGGCTTTCCCTACACAAGCGGCGTCCCAAGTTTGGGAAACACTGAAATGTATTTTCTGCTATTTGACCAGCTCCAATATAATTATTCCCATTTTATTTATCCTTACAACTAGAGGTTTGTGAATAACTGATTTTTGTAGTTTTTCATTTTTGAGGATTTTTTTTGTTTTAATAGAATTCATTTAGTAAAAGTCACATGAAAAATCATTTTGAATTGAAAAGTTGAAATGTTTAATTTAAAAAAAAAAAAGTCAAAATGAGACATTTCATCATCTTTGGAATTTTTTGGTTTTGCTGTTTCCAGCTGAAACAGTTTGCTGAATTCAACACAAATTTGCAAAATGTTTTGGTTGCCCCGAATGTGCATTTTTTGGCAAAAAAAGTTCTCTCCAAAAAATTTCACCCAGCTCTACTCACGGCATCCTGGTGAGACAGGGAAGTAGCATCCACATTTTACAGGAAAAAGAACAGGAGTACTTGTGGCACCTTAGAGACTAACAAATTTATTAGAGCATAAGCTTTTGTGGACTACAGCCCACTTCTTCGGATGCATACATGGGCTGTAGTCCACGAAAGCTTATGCTCTAATAAATTTGTTAGTCTCTAAGGTGCCACAAGTACGCCTGATCTTTTTGCGGATACAGACTAACACGGCTGCTGCTCTGAAACCTGTCATTTTACAGGAAGGTAATCAAGGCAGAGAATAGACTAAATTAGTTGCCCACAGTCACACACAAGTTTGTGGGAAAGTCAGGAACTGAGCCCAAGTATCCCTAGTCCAGTGCTTTATCCAACTTCATATCTACCAATCATAAACTTTACAGTTCTGTCATGGTTACAGGGATAGCCTCCTCCCACCCCTAACTCAATTCTGTGTCCTCCCTCAGGTATTCAGCCTCTTCCCCATTCCTGTCTTACACTCAGGATGAATTCTTCTCTTGGACTGGGACCCAATTACATTACCCCACGTATACCAACTGCTTATCAACCAGTAGGACCCACTGAGTTTCAGGCACCTTCATTTCCTCCCTTTGGGAACACGGGACCAAAGATATTGATCAACAGACTGCTTAAAACAAAATTATTTTTTATTTAACAGTTGGAACAAAGAATTACAGAAAAAAATACTTTAAAAGAACAAACAGCCTGCCCACATATTTACTCTCACCTACTCTTACGCTTCACTATGGGTTAAGTTAGGCTTTCTGCTTAAATTTCAGGAAGAAAACAGAACCAGTTCACATTACCCTAGCAAGTCCAGATCCCTCTATGGGCTTGTCTATCTTTCGTACTTATATAGCCTCATACTGTAGTATATGAGCACATCATAACCTTGAATTTTTTTCTCCTCACAACACCACTGTACTATTATCCCCCTTTTTCAGATGGGAAACTGAGGCATACAGAAGCTAACTGACATGCCTGAGAGCACACAGGATGTCCGTAGCAGAACAGGGAATTGAACCTGGTCTCCCATCTCAGAGGCTACTGCTCTAATCACTAGACCAGTGTTTCTCTTGGTGGGACACTCAGTCTGATTCCCTCAGTGTGACCCATACTGTTCAAACTGCCTTTAGTGCTCCATAAGGATAGTGGGCTAGTGCTATTAAAACTACTTGCTCTGGCACTGTCTCTTAATGACCCTTAAGTGTAAGCCATTAGGTAGCTACTAGAAAAGACCTCCTCTCTCTTTCCCTAGGTGGGTAGGCTTGCTCTGCTACCCAGACAGACCCATAAGGAGGAACAGACGAACCCAGATACAATATTAATTAAAGGCACCCCCCTGTTTGTCACTGGCAATCTTTGTGTTATATTATACCTCGACATATTCTAATATAGATCTACCCAGTAGGAAAATCAAAACATAAATATAATTAAAATATTTTAATTGCTTTCACTCGAAAGGACAAACGTGTCTATTGCCGAATACTTTCTTTCATTATGTTGAGAAGTGCAGGAGGCTTTGGCTTATACATAGCTAGATGAGAATGAATTAAAGTAGTGGAAGAACTTATTTCTGCTGTTTTAAATTATTCATATCACTGGCTGTTCACCATATATAACCTCATTAAAGTCTGAATTTTTCTGAATCCTCAACTGATGTAGCCTTGATTGGTTTGGTTATTTTTTCTTCTTTTCAGTAAATGCCTGTCTCTTTCTCTCTATCCCCAAGCTGAGTATACTGTGACAGAATTCTTAAGTGCTGACTCAAAGGAATACTCTCAAGGTAAGAAAGTAAGTAAAATAAAAAAAGTTTCTTACTTGTTTTACTGATAACATCTTAAAACTTTGTTTAGACACAAAAAATACACCAGTATAATTTAAGTGGTACAACTCTCCTAGGCTGGAGTCAGTTATAAATGTACTTACCAGAATAGCTCATTCGCATACAGGAAGGCACTCTTAGACCAGTATAAATGCATTCCCACTAAGGGGTAAAATATGGAAAGAAAATAAGCATTTCCCCACAATTTTAAAAACAAAAACAAAAATCATGATAGCCAAAATTTTCAGGTTCTTTCATTCTGAATTTAAAAAACAAACGAAAAATTGAGTTGAAAAGGACATTTTTAATGAAAAACTAGTTTTGGTGAAAGTCTAATTTTAAAAACTTTAGTTGAAAAAAATTCTACCACCTCCAAATGCTACTTAATTTTCCTAGAAAAGTCAGGAATTGTAAACCAGCACTTTTTACATAGGGTGAATCAGCGGGATTTATAAATAAGCATTGGGTTTGTTGATGCACTATAGGATTTGTAATCTGTGGCTAACCAAGTTATGAATCTGTTGAATAAAATGGAACAACTCACCTTTAGCAAAACGGAATAGATTGGAGTGGCTAACGTACACCATCCTATGGCTACCTTCTACTTTCCTGGAACTGCTAGAGATGATGGAATCATAGAATCATAGAATATCAAGGTTGGAAGGGACCTCAGGAGGTCATCTAATCCAACCCCCTGCTCAAAGCAGAGAATATGTAAGAACAACCCTATACAGCCCCTGAATTCTGGTAATGCCAGGGTGGTTTAAGACTACCTTTGACCTTCCCTCCCCTATCTCTGTAACTTTCCTATGCATGGGTAATTTTGAAAGTGAGAATCATACTCAAGATGTCCAGGTCAATTACTACTATTGTGCATCTATGTATGTGTGATTTACGTGATGGGAATGATAGACTCACAGTAATACATTGCACCCTGCTGCAACTTATGCACCGTACCTACTGCAACTGTGACATGTTCAATTTTATAAACTTTTCAGTTAATTTCTCAATTTCCAATTAGTTCCTAAAATATTGGCTCTATTGTAGTATAAAATATACATTTGAGTTAATGAAGTAGTGATTTTAAAATCAAGCCCATATATGTGTGTGTCTTACACCCTGTAGTATAGCTTTACTGATATTGTCTTACAATTCTACAGTACCCCATCAGTTGAGGATTTCCCAGTGCTTTATCAAACGTTAATGAATTAAGCTTGAACACCTATTTGGGCTGTCTATTGAGCATACTGTAGTAATTATTATCCATATTTCACAGATAAGGAAACAGACAACAGAGAAGTTAAGTGATTTGCCGAAGGTCATACAGCTAATCTGAGATTAAACTGAGGACATGTCTACACTTGCCATTTAAAGCACAAAATGTCCCTTTTTTGCTCAAAAACCATGGGAGCGCCCACACTTGTTAAGGACTTTTTGCGGTGAAAATCAGAAGTTTCACGGCAAAAAGAAAACCATCTTCACGAGAGGCATATAGTTCTTTCCGCTGTTCTTTTTGCGTTGTTGTGAAAGTGAAGACACATTCTTCCTGTGTAAATACCTTTTGGCCTCTGGAAGATAGCCCACAGTTCCAAAAGTGACCATTCTGGCCAGCATTTCCGCAGCTTTGATGCCAGGTAAACGGAAGTCTGCCGCTTCCCCTATAAAGCTCCAGGAAGTTTTAAACTCCATTTCCTGTTGCAAGTGCTCATCTGCCCAGGTGACCATGGCTGCTCCATGTAGCAAACGATCCCCTGCTTGAAGCAATGCCGAGCTACTCGACTTGATCAGTGTTTGGGGAGAGGAGGCTGTGCAGTGCCAGCTGCGTTCCAAGCCATAGGAAATTCAATACCTACAAGCAGATTGCACGCAGCTTGCAGGAAAAGAGGCATAACAGAGACACACTGCAGTGCAGAGTGAAGGTGAAGGAGCTGAGGAACTCATTCCACAACGTGAGGGAGGCAAACCGTCGGTCTGGTGCTGTGCCCCAAAGCTGCCGTTTTTATAGTGAGTTGGATGCAATCCTAAGTGGTGACCCCAACTCCATTGCAAAGAGCCCAGTGGATACGTCATGTCTGGAGGCAGTGGAAAGTGGCCGTAGCCAGAAGGAGGAGGTCATAGATGAGAGGAGGTGGCTTGGCTGAGGAAGCTGTGGAGCCTGTTGCTGCATGCACTCAGGATCCCTTCTCCACCGCTCTGGAGGTGTCTAGCTAGTGTGAGTGGCCACTGTCTGCTGAGGTAGAGGCAGGAGAGCAGAGCTCTAGTAAGTTACTTTGCTTTGACAATGCATAAAGCAGGTTGAATGCACAGAAGAGTATTAAGATGACTGTGTTTGTGTGCCCGCCCTTCATTCTTGCCCTTTTCAGAATGGGTGAATGCAATAAACCCTATAACCCTGCATTCCCTCACCATTACTGGGTTCTTGTGCACCATGGGTGCTTGATTTTTGTCACCAGAACAGTGATTTCTTACCAGTGATGTATTGCAATGTACACAGTGATTCCTGTATGTATGTTTCACAGTAATGTGTTGCTTTTTTCTCCCCAGAAATGACTGTGGAAGACTCACCCCCCAACTGTAGCAGACCGTCTGCGCCACATAAGAAAGGGGCCAAGATGCACTAAGGCAGACATGTTTCATGATTCTGCACTCCCAAGAGGAGACGCATTTTACAAATAAATGGAGAGAAACCTTGACAAAGTGGAAAGAGGGAGAGAACTGAGACCAAAAAGAGGATACTGCTTTTCATAGGGAAGCCACGGAGAGGCTAATCAACATTCTGGAGTGACAGACAGATAAAAATAAATAAATGGAGATAGCCTATCTCCTAGAACTGGAAGGGACCTTGAAAGGTCATCGAGTCCAGCCCCCTGCCTTCACTAGCAGAACCAAGTACTGATTTTGCCCCCGATCCCTAAGTGGCCCCCTCAAGGACTGAACTCATAACCCTAGCTTTAGCAGGCCAATGCTTAAACCACTGAGCTATCCCTCCCCTCGAAATATGTTGCATTCTCTCATTACACTGCAGAGTGACCCGATTTGTGCTCGTCCCCCATTACAGCAAGTGCAGACTTCTTTCCCATGCACTCCCCAAACTCCCACTGCACATTCTCATAGGCTCACTGCAAATTTTTCCATTCCTCAACAATCCACACCCCCAGATAGCTTGTCAAACAGCTGGAGTTTACATAGCTGTGAGGTATATGGGCTCCCCACTCCCCAGCCTGTTCCCCACCATCACTCAGGACTGATATATGTGCACGTGGCGCTTTCTCTGTTTTTAAAATAAAAGCAGAAGTTTTTCAAAAAGAAGCAAGCGTTATTTGTATGTTCACATTTCTGCACCTGTCATCACAGCTACAAGTCAACTAGCTCTTCATCTTCACTGAAATTACATATAGAACCTTTCCCAAGCACAGAAGCAAAGTTTAATGATTTTCATTTTCAAACTTTTCCCTCAAGGTATCCTGGATCCTAACTGCCACGTTGTGCCCCTCTAGTAGCCCTGGTATCTGGCTGCTGAAACTTAGCAGCCAGGCGTTCGGTCTCCACGCTCCACGTATGAGTAAACCTTTCGCTCTTCCCCTCACAAATGTTATGTAAAGTACAGCACGCCGCAATAACCATGGGAATATTTTCCTCACTCATTTCCACTCTATTGTACAAACATCTCCAGCGTGCTTTCAAATGGCCAAATGCACATTTGACAGCCATTCTGCACCTACTCAGCCTGTTGTTGAAATGTTCCTTACTGACATCTAGGTTTCTAGTGTATGACTTCACGAGCCATGGCATCAGTGGGTAAACTGGGTCTCCCAGGATCATAATGGGCATTTCCACTTCCCCGATGGTGATCCGCTGGTCTGGAAAGAAAGTCCCCGCTTACAGCTTTCTGTACAGGCCAGTGTTTTTAAAGATATGTGCATCATGCACCTATCCAGCATTCATATCAGTGAAACGCTCATGGGGATCCACTAGCACCTGCAAAACCATGGAGAAGTCCCTCTTACAATTTATGTACTCGGTGCCAAGGTGGGCTGGGGCAACAGTAGGGATGTGCGTTCCATCTATCGCCTCACCACAGTTAGGGGAGCCCATTTCTGCAAAGCCATCCAAAATGTCATGCACATTACCAAGAGTCACGGTCTTGTGCAGTAGAATGTAATTAATGGCCTTGCACACTTGAGTTACCACAGCACCAATGGTCGATCTCCCCATCCAAACTGATTTGCAACCGACTGGTAGCTGTCTGGAGTCGCCAGCTTCCACAATGCGATTGCCACATGCTTCTCTACAGTGAGTGCAGCTCTCAGTCTGGTGTCCTTGTGACGCAGGTCTGGGGAAAGCTCAGCCCACAGTTCCACGAAGGTGGCTCTCCACATCCGAAAGTTTTGAAGCCACTGGTCATCATCCCAGATATGCATAATGATATGATCCCACCACTCTGAGCTAGTTCGCCTAGCCCAAAAACGCCATTCCACAGTGCTCAGCTCCTCAGTTACTACCAAAAGCAATCAAATGTTACTTATTTCCATTTCAGGCATCTCATCAAGCATCTCTGACTGCAGTTCTCTTTGCAAGTTTAAGAACAGCTGCACTGCCATGTGCAATATGCAAGTGACAACTATCAGAGTAGTGGACAGCAGTGCAGAATCCATTCCTGCTTGTAGATGTGACAGGGAAAGCAGCCAGACAGCACGGGTTTTTAAAAAATGCCGCTGTGGGATAGCTGCCCTATAGCGCTGCTCTCATCAGCGACGGAAGTGATACTAATGTAAACACTCTTACGCCTGAGGAATTAAGTGAGTACACAAACCAGCCCTTTACTTTCACCAGTTCCCTATCACCGGTGAAACTTGCAGTGCAAAAACTCTGCAAGTGTAGACATACCCTGAGAAAAGTAATGTTTCCTAACTCCCAGGCCTCACTTTCTCTTATACTTAGCTATATGAAGCAGATGCCTTTCCCATATGTGAAAGGCACATTTGCAACTGGGGAACACAGATCATGTGACCACCAATACTACCTCTTCCAAAGAACATGTCAGGAAGTCATATACAGAGAATTTAGGATTGGTTTGTTCCCCCCCGCCCTTTAAACTGAGTTTTAAAATCTCAAATAAGCCCCAGCAATTTTCAGACACCCCTATGTTTCAGACATTGCCTACCATCCTGTCACGTCACTTCATTTTCCCTCTTAAATTTTTTCTTAACCACAGTTGTCTTTATATCTTCTCTTAGTGAGAAATGAGCCTTGTTCAAAGGTGGTTTTGTGCATGCTTGGAGAGTCATACTATGAATCAGCTTAACAATAATTTACAAGTCCATTGTTATAGTGGTTGTGTGACAACTTGTCCCAGCGATAGACAAGACAAGCTGGCTGGCTGTGAAATGCATTGTCAGTTATTAAAGCAATGCCTCAACAAAAGAGAAATGGGGCGATAGCAATGCCAAGTTGTCACTCCATCTTTATCAACAAGAAGGAATAATTAACAAAATAATAAATAAAGCCTGTTGCACAATACTAATGACAAATGACCTGAAAAGGTTTCCTGGGGGACTGAAGCTGTAGAACAAAGTTTCATTTAATCTTCATAGTTCTGACAGCTCAGTTTCCCAACTTCCTGGGGACTTTCAGCAGCGCTGAATAGAGGCAGTAACAAATGTCAGTGTTTACTTCGAAGCCTCTTTGTTAAAGCCCTCTGTAGTCTGCAGTCTCTGTAATAACAGTCTTTAGGCACAAGCAAAGCATGTTCTGCATAAAGCAGTAGGGAGTGACTCGGCAGAGTGTGTCTACTACATTTAAACAAGATGGAAATGCTGCATTTAGCTAACATATGTTCAAGGCTTTCTAATGTGAATCCAAACCCCTCAGCTAAATGCGACCATAAATTATAATTTGAAGTATACTGTGAAATTTTTCAGAGTCAGTTATTTCTCACAAACTTTCCCTCATTTGCCAGACATAGTCTCAAGTATTGACTAAGGAGGCAAAGGGCTGTCTTTTATATGTGGGAAGAATTCATAGTAAAGATCTACTGCATTGTTCTCCAGCAAATCCCTCCTTAAAACTCTTTCCTGCCATGATCCCTTCAAAAACCTAGAGAAGGGATATACAACTGGCGTTGTGAGATCATTGCCTGTCCTGTTGACCAGTATTGTCTCATTGTGCTCCCTCATTTGACAGTCTGTGTTCACCCATTCATTGTCTCTTGTCTTATACTTAGATTGTACATTCTGAGCCAGGGACCCTCTTCTAGAGATATATGGTGTACAGTGCACAGCACAATTGGGGATATCACAATACAAACAATTACAAACAACAGGTACAAGCCCAGGAGGAAATCTCACCCAGTCCTTTATTCTGTTTTTTCACATTTTCTTATTTTCCTTCCAAAGCTGGTTGATCATCCCTAGATAGATGCTGGAAGGACATCCTGTGGACGCAGAATGAGCTTTCTTTCCTACATAGGACAGTATAAAGGTCTGAGCAATTTCTGTAACCTTCAATAGATTTTTCTTATTGTATTTCACTTTCAGTTTGGTGAGAGCTTACAGGGCTTCCTGACAATTGCAACATGGAGCTGACTCCTGCCACATTGGTTCCTAGCATGTCCCCATCCTGGGACTGTGGTGAATTTATTGTGCAGCTATCTTAATGCAGCATGTGCACAGACAAGAGCATGCTGCTTAGGTGGTTCTCGCCTGTGCTGGGGGCTTGGTAATTCCTCTTTCCTTGCAGAAACAAGAGTGAAACATAACTCTAAGAGAAGATTCCTTGCAAGGATTAGTGCAATTTGCACATTTCATTGCACTGGAATTGTCTGGAGTTTTCATTCCATTTCACAATGAATATCATGAAATTCTACTATATGCATATTACCTAATCTGTGTAAAGCAAATCTCCGTATAGCCCAAGTTCTTATATTACCCTCATCCCCATGGCATGTGAGCATGCGGAGAAATTAGACCACATTCTCAACTGTTGTAAAATGGCATTGGTCCACTGAAGTCAATAGAGCTACTCCAGTTTACACCAGTTGAGGATTTGGCCCACTGTTTCATTAACTTCAGTAAATTCCTGCATGGTACAATGAACATGAAAAGGCAAATCTAATTTATTTTTTAAAAGAGCATGCAAAATTTTCACATTTAAAAGATTTTGTGAACCTAAAAAGATATACAATGTATGGCAGTTAAGAAAAATTAATAGTTTTTAAAGTGATCTCAGATCAAACGAAGAAAAATATACACGAATTATATTTGAAAACATTTTTTTCACTTGCCTCTTTAACCATGCAGACCCCTTTAATTTCTCTCCCTATCTTAATGCATTTTGGAAATTTTCCTTGGTATATGCTAGCTTATTATATTGCTTCTGTTGGCAAAAAACAAACTTCTGTCTGTACAGCACCAATAAAGGTTAGTAACTGCTTGCTCTGAACCCTTTCCTTTCAGCATGTAAACCTTTCCAGCATGAAATCAATAGATATTGTTAGTGTAGCTAGCAGTAAATTGTTTATCAAGCGATCAAGTATCAAATACACAATGAACAGGGCCATATTTTGTCTTATTCCACAACCAGCTCACATTTATATGGATGAAGTCATTTATTTTAGTCAGTTAAATGGAAACAATTGCTGAGATCAGTCAATTATTCTCATACATTAATCTTATCTATGCACACATACTGGCGCTTTATGCAAAACGTAACATGTCTGACTTGAAAAGAAGAAAATGTTCTGACATCTCCCATTGCAGGAACAAGAAATGCAGCCATAAATATCATATTAGCAGTGCATGTAAACAATGTTATTTATATACTTAAAGCTCACAATGTCTATAGAAATCCATCTTTAGTCTCAGACATATGGATCCCATTTGTCAGAGTACATTTTTATTGGTTATCATAGCACATATTGTTGCTGTCTTATGCTACTGTGTAAAGATGAAGTGTCACTCTAAGAATATTAATTTACTTGTCAGATGTATTCTCATAACTAGAGCTCATCATAAAAATAAAACGGACCCTTTTGAAAAAATTCAAATTTGGAAATTAGCTAGTTAAAACAGGATATTTGTTCATGAAAATATAGGACTCCACTCTAACTGCAGTTTGTGTATGAGAACATATTAGCATAGGGTTAGTGAAAACAACTGCTCCCCAAAAAGACACACTTGATGCCTTCAATCTTTCTTTAGGCCACCAATCTCACATCAGCAGAAGAAGAGGTAATAATTCTGCTTAGTAGTTAGTCCTGACCTTGTGACAAACATTTTCAAAGCAAGCAAAAAAAAAAAAAAAAAAAAAAAAACCAAAACAAAAAAACACACACACACACATCATTAACATTCACGTCTACAGTCTCAAATGCTTAACCTGCTGAATGGAAAGTATTGGAGGGAAATTGCAAAAAGGAAGTGTGCTAATAATTATTCTCAGCAGCAGTGATGCTATGAAATGGGGACACTTTACCTGTTTCACATGACAATGTAAAACCATTTTAAAAATTATCTTTTTTTTATTAACCCCTCCAAGTAAGGTATCTTCATGAAACATTTTCAATATGTCTTGCACCAGCATTTTATCATTGTGTAGCAGTGGGGAGATTTATCAGTATACCCTCCTATTCATTGCATAATACGGAGAGAGAGAGAGAGAGAGAACGCCATCAGATATGGCAAACCAATGCAAATCCTAGACATGGGAGCATATTTCACACATTTGTTAATACTTTGCACATTTATCTTCAAAGCTCTGTATAAATACAAAGAAACAAAAGTTCTAAGCCTGCAATCAGATTTGCAGAAGCAGAACCTTGAGTCCCACTGTCTTCAATAGGACTCTTTGTGTGGGCCTAAGGGTTTATCCATGACAAGATCAGGGGCAAAGAACAGAGGGTGAGATTTTCAAAGCTGGCTAAAGGATTTGGATGCCCAGTTCTCATTAATTTCAGTGGCCAGCTGTGAAAGTCTCAGCTGTAACATTTGTGTCTGGGGTTTTAACCAAGGTTTTTTTAAGAATCTGATGTTATTATGCAGTAAAATTCATTCATCCTTATCATGATAAGCAGGTTGCAATTTATCAGATGACCAAAAAGCTTAAATTTTGAAGGAATTGTCACTTCCAGCTACGAAATGCATACTAACCATGAAAAAAAAAACAAAAAAAAAAACCATACAATATACACAAACCTTCCTGTATTTTGAAACAGACATTCAGAACAAAATAGATTCAAACTAAAACAGTTTTTTGACATCTCACTCTTTGAAGGGAGAAAATAAAAAAGAAACCCAATAGGTTTACATTGTGCCACTACATCTATGTTCTCAGTTCTTTGTTGACTGAAATGATCGTTGTTTGGCCTTGATGTGTTGAAATAATCGTGAATGGACAAGGGGAAATGTAGCCCTGAGGGACTTCCTAAGGTGTTTTTACACCCTTCCAACATCCATTCTCTCAGAAAAATTTCATAGTTGCCTGTCTTGACGTCTACTTGACCTTGCACTTCTCAGCTCTCTGTATTTCTCTCTGCTAATTATGTTACAGTAATTTTCCCAGTGTATTGAATTCTTGTTGCAGTCTAGGAGGAGCTTTTCAAATTCTATTTTGTTTTTTCTTTGCATGGTCTACTGCTCTATTTTAATAAAAAATAATGCAATTTATAGAGACATGCACAGACTTGTCAAAGGATCATTAACTAGATATATTTCTCTCAATACAAAAGGATGCATTATGAGAACAACCGTGGCTATAGCACATCTTGGAGTTTTCTACTAAATGTTTTAAAGCTCTTAGTGTCCCAACAAAGACAAACCATGTAGTTTACTGATAGGAAAGTCAGTGGAGTTGTAAGAAATGCAAACTTTGGGGAAATATTTCCATTTTGCTTCTTAGATTACCCCATTTGGGGCAGGGGCTTTTTTGTTGTATTTGTACAGCACCTAGCACAGTGGGGTCCCTAGTTAATAACTCAGGCTCTTAGGCACCACCACAATACATATAATGGTAAACAACAACAGCTACTTCCTCTTCTCAGTAGTCATTTAACATATCATTTATAGCCCCCATTTGTAGGTCTTATTTTGATAATTGGTATTTACGCTGTTGAATTTCCACAGCACTGTAACTGCCACTGAACCAAGTCCCAAAGCCATCTCTTTAACAAGCTGGATAGCAGGCAGTAATGTTTAAAGTGAAACTAGATCACTAAATTCTTAAAAGTGAGCTCAGATAGTCACATTCTCTGCTGGAGCATATCCAGTGAAGTCAATGGCATTAGAGAATTTGGCCCAAATGCTTTCCTGATTCCACACCCAAGTAAATGGACGGCAATTCACTGGAACAGAGCATGGTAGCAGTTTGCACGCTAAGACATGAACAAGCATATTAAGGGAATATGTATCAGCTTGTGGCATTGGGGTTGATATGTGGTCAGGATGGAATCCTGGAAAACCCAGCAGTTTGGGAGTTCACAAGCTTATCTGTGGAGGGAAGGCTGATTCTGTTGGACTTGGCAAGTGGGAGGGTTATAATGGACTTGTCATTGGTGAAGCACAGGGTTAGCAGGTAGAAGGAAGAGGAGGAGCAGCTAAGATGGAGGAGAGGTGATCAAGTGGAATGTAAGGGATCACATGCTTGAATCAAAATCATGCACATTCTTAAGGTCTGCACCCTAGAACACAGTACACCTTTCAGAGCATGCATGATTTAAAAGAGGTGCTTGAGGGTATTAAGTTTGAGCAGGAAGCCATTCCTGAGGGAGACTTTTTGTTGGTGACAGCCAACCTTCAATAAGAAAACTAATCTCTACAGCTGAAATTTGACCACAGTGATCTCTCTTAAAATTAACTGATTATCTGAGGTTTACAGACTGTAGATCTCAGAGGTAAATTTGAACTGGATTGCAGGGGTTTTCACTTCACAACTCTGGATGGTTTTAATAGGAATCGTGCAGCTAAAAACTACATGTGCTGTTTGGAAATCTTCTCCTCAGGGGTATGGTTTCTCTTTGTGCACAGGCATAAATCTCATTGATCATAATGGAACTTCTGGGCACCAGCAGGGTAAAACTCAACTTAAAAGCATGAATAAAATTTGTGTCAGGGCTTCAAAGCGAGCATAAAGAAAAATCTTGACAAGTGCCCCAGTACGTAAGTGCTTCATCAGCATGGATAAATGTTATCAAATGCTGATTATCATTAGCTTTAAAGTAACCAGGCTGCTGGAGTTTCTATAGTAATTAATGAAATCAATTAGAGATATTTGAGAAAAATCAACCTTTTAATGGGGGATTTTCAGTTCAAGGTTCTGGATGTTTACTGAAAATAATTTACCTAATTAGCTGTTAGAGTAATTTTTTCTTCGCCTTCTAAAACCACATTTCTATTAATTATTGAATTGGATATCACAGGTTTTATTACATCAGGAACAGAATACTTTCTAAATAATCATATAAATAGAAGAATGGGATGGAGAGAGGATAACGAAAAAGAGAAGGCAGAAGAGAGAAAGGAGGACATAGTATGGATACAATAGAACAGTGGTTCTCAACTGGAGTCAGGGGGCCCCTGGGATGGGGGGGCACAAGCAGGCTTCAGGGGGTCCACCAAGCAGGGCTAGCATTAGACTCACTGGGGTCCAGGGCGGAAAGCCAAAGCCCCACTGCATGGGTCTGAAGTCCAGGGCCCTGAACCCCGTCACTCGGGGTTGAAGCCAAAGCAATATAGCTTTGTGGGAGCCCCCTGTGGCATGGAGCCCAGGCAACTGCCCTGTTTGCTACCCCCAACTCTGCCCCTGGATTTTATATGCAGAAAAACAGTTGTGGCACAGGTGGGCCATAGAGCTTTTATAGCATGGTGAGGGGGCCTCAGAAAGAAAGTTTGAGAACTACTGCAATAGAATGAGTCAGAGATGGAAAGAAAAAGAAGTGAAGTCAAGTAAAGTAAATTAGCAGTGTGGAAAGGTTTAGGCATCCCCATCATAAGAGGACACACTTCCTCTTCCCTCCAGACCCTCCCATCCTCTCCCCTATATACCCCCACTCAGATATGAGATAGACGGGGGATCCCCTTATTCCTTTCCAGGCTGTTGCTTCACTTTGTCATGGGAATAAAAGGAATGGATAAAAAAAAAATCAAGATTTATAGATTAGTTTATATATACACTCTAATTTCCTTTCCCTGGCAGGAATCTTGTTAAAAAGGATATGGGATGTTTACCTTTTCTGAGCACTTAAGCTATATTAACATTACTGGCAACTCCGAATTGTACAGTTAAAAGATGAAAGACAGATAAGATTAACCAGTATGCCCACTCCAAATCTACCAGTAGGAGTCTTTCCATGAAGTTCAATGGCAGGGGGATTGGATCCAAAACCTGACTATCTTCTCTCCTTCAAACATTGAGAGCTAGTCTGTGAATTAACCACTCCAACCATAAGTGCTTTGCAACTGTATGCAAGACCCTTCAGGTACAATATGTAGTTCTTTGAAGTTAAGCTCTTATTTGACAACATGTATGTCAACAGCTTCAAAAAAAAAGTCACCTGTTCTGATATTTCAAACCATACACAAATTTGAGACTTGAAAAAGTCAGATTCATGATACAATATATGTTAGTCACCATTTTGCATCTGTTTGACTAAGAGGAATTAGAATGGGGAAGTGATCTCGTGTATTGTGTGATATCACAATACCATCGTGCACTATCTGAGATGTGATAAGCTCTAGAATTTTGCTAAACTTGACTGTAACAAAATCTGCATGATTGAGTGGCATTTTATTACCATTTTATACACACACACACACACACACACACCTGTGTTTTATAGCGCATTCTTCTAACTTTGGTGGTAGGACATCAAAAGTTCAGATAACGTATTTTGGATAAGCATCTAACTTTTAAATATCTATCCCAAGTAAACCTCCACACTCAAGGTGGACTCCCCAAGTTTAACCTTCAGATTTGGATTTCAAAAGCCCCAAAACTCAGGCATATTCAGACCTGGGAATTTGGTTCAGCCAGCTATGGAAACAAAAAGGGACAAACCATGGCATTTGGCTCCACTTCCAAACTTTCCCAAAATCCCAGGGTGTTCAGATCCAGGGTTTCAGTTGGGGCCATCGCTGGTATATGGGAGAGATGTGAAATTCAGTATCTGATCAGAGTTTAGGTTAAAAACCTGCAGAGTATTCAATTTCCATCCATCTTTATATTGATGTTTTGGATGTTTGCCCATCTTGAAATTTTGTGAGCAACAGTTATTCACTGATAAGGACAGGGGAAAAAACAGTACTTCCCTTTACTAGGACAGGGTATGCCAGGAGCTGCTCAAGTGTGCCAGGTTCCTGCCCGCCCCCAATGGAGGAGTTACTGGAGTTCTTCTTTCACAGCACCTGTTAAAGGCCTATACAGTACCTATTACAAGACATCTAAATTACTGCCCCCTGCTACTTGTACAGGGTATGGGGTCAGCTGGCATCTGATGCTTCCAACAGATAATTACAGCAGTCTAAATGGAGTAACTTTTTAACCACTCAAGTCAATCTGTACCTCAGCACATTGCATTTGCGTCTCTGCTTCATCCATTGATAATTTATGGTGCTTGGTATGTCCCCAGTTACTTTTTAGGAGGGTCAAGGATCCAAATTAGTCATAGCGAGGCCTTGACCTACATAGAAATCTGAACCTCCTGTCAGTTTCCCTTTCCCACCTCACTTCTAAACTTCCTTGACTGTAGAGCTTATCCTTCTACTTGTACATACTAAGGCTATGTGTATACTATGCACCTCTTAGCGACACAGCTGTGCCACTGAACGGCATGCCATGTAACCACTGTTTGTCAGCAGGAGAGAGCTCTCCCACTAACAAAAAACTTCCACCCCCTATGAGAGGTGGTAGCTTTGTTGGCAGGAGAGCTTTTCACACAGGTGCTTTTCGTTGGCAAAAAGTTTTGTCATTCAGGTTCCTGTGTAGACAAAGCCTAAGTCTTTGAAAAGGAATGACTGTGTTCCCAGAGACAGCTGCCAAGTAGTAGCTGCTACAGTTGACTGGAGAGAGAGAGGGAAGCCTGTATGGTGAGCAAATGATTTTCTCCATCTCCTTTCAAAATCTGGTCAAACTTGTGAGCGTTAAGAGCCAAACCAAAGTCACTAGAGAAATTAAAAGCCAAGAAAACAAATGAGGGCATTAAAAAGAAATGTCTCCAAATTATGCAATATTCTTACTCATGAAATCCCTTGCCAACCCACTGAGCATAGACATGTTCTGCAGAAGGACCAGCAGTATCATACTTACAGCTGTGCACAGGGCAGATGTTTTGATTCTTTATTTTCTGGCAGCAGACTACTTTGGGGGATGATCTCCCAGTAACTACCTATTGGCTAGAATAAGACTACTCCATGATTTGAAACAAAGCCATTGCCCTATTTAATCATCTTCCTTTCTTCACACTGGGGGCAGAGAATCATTTGGCTGGAATTAGTTGGACACAGATATGCCTCTGCATAACACCTGGAACAAAGACTTTAGTTCTACAATGACTAGTTAGTTTTCTCCTGTTGACTACTAGGAAATTCAGGCTACTCTAAGTTCATGAGTTAACGGAGCTGCAAAAGTATAAATTAATGCTTAGACCTAGAGAGCACTAGTCCGTTAAGAGTAGTCTCAGTGTAGCCTTGACAAAAATCCAGATATGCTCATGACCAGCTGCTGTCATTTTAATCAATACCAGCAAATTAGCCGTTCCTCAGCCACAATGACCTAGTAGCTACAATGCTTACCCATCCGTTTGTGACATTAAGGTTGAGTTACTGCAATGTATTCTATACAGGGCCACCAAAGAGACTGACTTGTTGAAGGCTGCAGAATTGTCATGTATATTATGGTAAAGCTTGCAGGCCCCAGTCAGTGCCCCACTGTGCCAGGCACTGTGCCCCGACTTGAACAGCTCATAATTCATGCATAATTTGAGGGACAACAGGTGGAGCAAAGAGACTGAATGGAGGAGAGGGTAACAGTAAAGCAATGGAGTCTCACTGAGTGTCAGTCAGAGCATAGCAGCTGCCTAGCCTTGTTGAGAGTTTTGTAGTCATCAGAGCAGAGGTGAATTTCAAAGGAAGGATTTGAAGAGTGACAATGTGGTTACCTTATGAATCATTAGAAGGATCTCCCCCTACTCATAAGGGGTGGCATGGGAGAAAGCACTAAGGTGCTTCAGAGAAAATTCCTCAAATTAGCATTAAAGGCTGGCATCATTGGCAGAAGGGAGGCAGGCGTGAATGGCTTGGTAATATCTACACATTGAAAGGTGGGGTAAGGCTAAGTCAAGACTAGTCTAAAAGGTAAAGAGAAGCAGTTCATGTTTAATAAGGTGGAGAAGGATGAACCAGTGGATGTATGGAAAAGAGGGGGATTAATTAGTCAGAGCATCTCATCGGAAAGTGATCTTGGCAATAGCATTTTTCAGGGCATAACTGCATTCATCCAGGCCAGAAGGGAAGAGGTTGCAGAAATTAAGACACTACATAATGAGAGTTTTAGTTGTGGGCACTGAGAGGAAGGCCAGTTCTTGAAGATGTAGTTTAGGAACAAATAACAAGGCTTAGTTATGGGCTGAGCACACAATTAAAAAGAAAGGGACAAGTTTAACATGACACTGAGGTTACAGGCCTGAGTGATGGGCAGGACAATGGTGTCATCCACAATGAAGTCGGAAGGAGGATGAAGAACTTGGTTTAGGTCTCGTTGAACATAAACTGATGGCTAAACATCCAAGAGATGTCGTCAAAGACAGGCTGAGATTTAATCTGGATTGCAGTTCTATTATTACTGAATTTAGGAGATCTGTTTCTCTTTCTCTGCTTTCTGCCTATTGTTGATTGATGCAATGATTTAGGAGATGTACAGACAGAGTTCAAGGTCCTTGTGATAAGTTTCAGGTGATAGCCGTGTTAGTCTGTATCCACAAAAATAGCAAGGAGTCTGGTGGCACCTTAAAGACTAATCTGTTAGTCTTTAAGGTGCCACCGGACTCCTAGTTGGTCTTTGTGATGACATTCCAAGTCCTAAACTGACAGGGACCAAAATAATTTTACTGAGCTTTCGTCACACTACAAGCCATTCTACCTTTCTGGCTGGGAGGCAGCAAAGCTTCTAGCTCTTAGTGTCTGATAATGTCAAATGGGTGGGGCCTGTACTTCAGCTTCTGCAGACCTAGACCCTTGGTGTCCCAGGCTCTTCAGAGCTTAGATACATCAAATAATTATCCCATTTTCACTGGGATATTAAAACTTCTGTTTGGAAAAAAAAACATTTTGTCATCATTACACAACAATAATAGTTTTTATTCATTTATATTTTTATACAAGCAGATTTTAGTTTTAGCTGAATTGTTTTATTCCATCATTGTTGAATGTAATCATGGATATAGGAATAAATAATATTTTATGGTGCCTGTATCATCTCATTCTGCAAAAAGCATTTCCTTATTTAATAGCATATGTGAAGCTTGCCAAACGGACTATCAATGCAGCGCCTTAGGACCCATTAGGTTTTTTAGACAGTATTTAGAACAATTTAAAACCCCTTATTATTTAGGCTTTAATAGTTCCATCAGGATCATTAAATCTATCAGGTAAATAGGTCTTTAGAAATGTTTTTAATACACATTAGTGGTTTCTAATGGGTATGAAAATGTAGTTACATTTTTAAAAGCATATTGATATACACTGTAATATACCATATATATATATATATACACACACATATATTTACCTCTTCCGTATAGTATCTGCTTTGCAATACTAAAAAGCCATTTGATATGTTTTCTAAAATAACTAAAGTACAGTAACTGGGTCAAATTAAGCAAAATGGAATGTTTGAATTAATTGAAAAATAGGATTTGAGTTCTGAAAGTTCTCCTCCAATGCCCTTCGCCCACCCAAAAACACTCCCTTCACTAAATATGAACATTTAAACACGTATTTTAAAGATGAGGGAATATTTTTTTTTAGAAAATAAGCCCTTCCTTTAATTCCCCACCATCGCAGCTTTTGCATGCAAATGCATGTGCTTGCTCTCTCTCTCTCTCTCACACACACACACACACACACACACACACACGGTCTCTCATACACTTCTGTATTGTGCCAAATGTGTCATTTTAAAACCTTAGAGAGAGATTCTAATGACTGTTACAAGCCTTGGACAACATAAATGTTTATGTAACAAAATTATCACCACAGCCCTGATTCATATGTCAACTTCAGCTGGAAAGCCACCTACTGTATTTATGAACCATTATGTGAATACTGTCTTTGTGTGAAGAGTATTTCCTGACAGTTTCACTAAAAGTCACTACGGTTAACTCATTTAATGGATGATCCTCTGTACTAAACTATAGGCCTAGGGGAATACTTGTTTGAGAGCTAAGGCTCTGTCCCTGCCCCGATCGGGGTCCTTGGAACACATGAGAGCACAGAAGCCCTGTCTCTTACACCCTTGTCAGCTTCTGACATGCCAGTACCAAGTTAGCACTTAACATAAAACAGGAAAATATTGGGTTCAGTGTCCTGTGAACTCCCCTGTCTTGTGACTAGTAGGGAGCACTGTGCTGCCCTACTAGTTTATGGTCTCCCAAGGTTGAAGCACTGAATTGGAACTCAAGAGTCCTGGGTCCAGTTCTTAGCTCTTCTAGTGAATTGCTGAGAGACT
Source organism: Trachemys scripta elegans (assembly GCF_013100865.1). Taxonomy (NCBI): domain Eukaryota; kingdom Metazoa; phylum Chordata; order Testudines; family Emydidae; genus Trachemys; species Trachemys scripta. Next base: position 29,114,432 of record NC_048307.1, read on the forward strand.
TTTGGCAAGTCACTTAATATTTCTGTGCCTCCATTCCTTGATTAATATGGGATTAACAACACTTTGTTCGCCCACCCTTTGTCTTGTCTATTTAGATTGTAAGGGGAGGAACTGTCTTTTACTATGTGTTTGTACAGCATCTAGCACGATGAGATCCTGGGTCTTAGTTGGAGTCTCTACATGTTACTATAACCACCACCACCCTCATACTAGTCAGGAGAGCTGATTGGGCACAAGACAGGGCAGCTGCATTGGGCACTTTCCAGGAAGAATTCTGCTTCCTGGAGCTGCTGCATCCTCACTTTCATCAGTTCCCTGCCAGCCCGGCCCACCTCCTCCCATTTAAGGCACGATCTAGTATCAAATGTTTCTTCAGCCATCTTGACTTTTTCTTGTGGTTCTTCCAGAACACACTGAGTTGCCAAAAGATTGTACCTTAAGTGTCATTTAGGATTTCATTAGGATATCTGTTGATAGCAAGGAATTCCACCACTGCATCTTCATTTACAGAAAGATCTGTTGTCTCAGAATCCTAAACATATGAGCCCATACATTCATAGGAACTATTGCCAAGAACATTACAACACAGAAAATTTAAGGAAGTGAAGGTGCATATTTGCAGTTAGCTAAAACATTATTGCTTTTCAAAATCCAGTAAGTACTATTTAGGAGCAAAATCAGCAAAGAGTGTGCATGTAATTTTAAAGATCAGCAAAGCATTCACATTTAAAAATTAAGTACAATAAAGCCCCAGTTATCCAAACAACTAGACAACACATATACACAGATAATTGAGACTTCTTATAATCAAGAATTAATGGCAAGGGAATCTCTAGGCTAGATACAGGAAATATATAATTAGTGAGGCTGCAAGAAGCCATGGATTTAGTGATTTTCATGGTTTTTAAAGAAAGGCCCAAATTCTCTTCCTTGATATAAATGGGTGCAGCTGTATTGATTTCACTTATGTTCCACCCATTTACATCAGCAGAAAATTTAGTGAGAGTTAAATCATTTTCCTCTAGATCTCTGGGTACTGCCAAGTAACATCCTTGGTTGTATGGACAAACCGACCAGGAGTTCAGCAACTACAATTTGGACTAATGAATTCTCAGAAGAATTAAAAACAAAACAAAAAACTCAAGAGAGTGAAACCTCACCTTTCTGCAAGAATTAATCTTATTGAATTTTTAATGGAAAGTTAGGCTGGGTTAAGAAAGATCAAATCTATTTTATTCAGACCTGTTCCGTTATCACAGCACAAGCATTTCTAGCTATTTATGCTGAAAGGGGAAAAACAATCATGCCACCATGCCCTTCGCTCCATGACCCTCCATGACTTTTCCTAAAAAAATGTCATGGTAGAAGCACAGACCTAATCATAATACTGCATTGTGATTACAGTTGCTCATCAACAGAGTCTTGCAGCACACATGCTGGAATGAATAACCAAGGGTAAAGCATCAGAGAGGTGAAAGGTAAACTCATGTTGCCTTGCAATGTATAATTCTGCTAAGGAGCGAGGCACATTTCACAACTGGAAAGTGTGTGCAACTTAGCTGAGGAATATATATATATATATATATATAATTATTGGGTGTTATGTAAATGTAGCAAAATCAGGCCCTTGGCTAATATATGTATAACATTTCCAAAATGTATTATTGAGTATTCAAATCATTAAATGTGTTTACTCAGCCAGTATTATTATTATTCTATATTAATGTAGCATCTAGAGGCTCCAACTGAGATTGGAGCCCCATTTTGCTAAGCTCTGTACAAACCAATACTGAGAGACAGTCTCTGTCCTGAATAGCTTAAAATGTAAAAGTCAAGACAGAGGAAGGGTGGGAGCAGAAAAAGAGGGACTAAGCAGTGAAGTGACTCGCCCCAGGTCACACAACACTTCAGTCAGGGCCGGCTCCAGGCACCTGGAGGGGGGTGCCGCCCCGCTCTGGCCGCCGGGGAGAGCGGGGCCGCGGCCAGGCTTGCCGCCGGGGAGAGTGGAACCCCGGCCGGGCTCGCCGCCCTCCCCCTGGCGCTCCGGCTGGTCGGGGAGAGCGGGCCCACGGCCGGGCTCGGCGCCCTCCCCTGCCGCACTCCCCGCGGGGGAGAGGGGGAGGGAGGAGCGGCGTCTGGCTTTTTTGCCTGGGGCGGCAAAAAAGCCAGCGCTGGCCCTGACTTCAGTGTCAGAACCAGTCCAGTGTCCTATTCTTGGCTTATCTATGGCACTTTTCACCTTAGTATTTCAGATGCTCAGCAACACCAGTGAATTCATCCCACAACACCCCTATGAGGTAGATAAGGATTATTCCAATTGTGCAGTAAGGGAACCAAGACACAGGTATACTAAATGACGTTCCCAAGCTCACACAGGAAGTCTCTGGTGAAGCAGAGAACAGAAACTAGGGCTTGTGATTAAGGTACTGGGATTAGGATTCAGGAGACTTAAAGTTTTAATGAACTGTAAGAATTGTTCTGTTTAATTATCCTATATAATTGTCCTCCTTGGTGAAAATGAAGTCTAAGACCAGAATTTTAGGTGTAACTATAAAAATCTATGTTTATGGATTGGTACCAAGTCCATTATCCTGTTCTCCTTTGGCAAAGACCTGGCAGCAAATTAAATCCAGCATCCAAATGCTCTGATGCAGTCTTGACACTACGAGTGTTCTATTTTTCCCCACTGCCGATCAGCAACTCAACGCCTGCCATTTTTATGGCATATCCCTCTTGTGATGGATACCATCTGCAAAGCCAAGTGGAATGGAGCAAAGAAAATCTTTCTACATGCCAGAAATGACCACTGAAACTACAGTACATACTTTATCAGTCACACCTTGAACAGAAAATACAGTATCTTCTCTACTGCACCTTCAAGAGCAAGTAATAGAAAGCAGGAATCACACTGGTTAATGAGACAAACTACCATTTCTACCATGGACTAGGAGCGATCATCTGAATGAGAATCTGTACCCTCCCAACCCCCCATTTACAGAATGTAGCAAAGTCTTATAGGAGGATTCCCGCCCCCATAATCAGAAGATTTCCTAATGAATAAAAGAAATTTGGATTAGAGATGGGCAAAATTTTTCAACGAAAACTTTTTTCAGTACTAAATGCAAATTCAGCTACTGAAAAGTTTTGCAAATTCTTATTGTGTTTTCTAGATTGTATTATTTTGCTCCACGCAAATATAGTTTTGAAAGTCTAAAATATTTTGTTTTGACATTTTCAAAATTAAGCATTATGATTTTGCTTCCAAGTGTCCAATTTCATTTAAAAAATCCAAAATGTTAAAAAAATTGGCATTTTTCCACAAAAAAACCTTGTCGAGAAATTTTGAACCAGGGCTGGAGGACACTATTGATGCTGGTAGGCCACAGAAAGCTGATGGAGGCTGTGGTGACAGCTGTGACAAGAGTCATAAGGAGAACTAGGAACCAAGGAAAACATTTCTGAGCACATCCAAAGGAACAAGTACAGCTTTTTTCCATTTTTAACGTGGTTGAGCATCACACAGTGTTAATACAAAGGGGAAAAATCAAACAACAAAATAAATGTTCACTGGTTTGTGATTCATGTCCTCTACATGCACAGAGTAGCTTGCGAAGAGCTCCCAGGAAAAATACATGAAAGCATTAAGAATTAATTAGGAATTACACAGTCTATCATTAAGGGTTTGTTTATAATTTCAGTGCAGCATGTGTTGCAAGTTAAATATGTTGAAAGTTAAAAGGTCAGAAGGAATTAGGAAGCAAACATCTGAATGAGAATCTGCATGTAAAACAAATATTGGTTTTAAGCCATTTCCCCAACTCAGTCTCTGCTAAAAACTTTTCTATTAGTTTAAATGTACGCAGGATCAGTCTCACCATTGAGGCTGGTGTCTCTCTTTCAGCAATATGAGATCAGACAGCCAGCTGTTAGCTTACTATAAGTACTGAAGCATGGCCAAGTGACTTGGACACTGATGGAGAGTCAGGAGACCTGAGTTCTACCACCCCTCCAAACTCTGCTTCCAAATAACTCTGTGACTTTGGACAAGTCACTCAACTGTCCTGTGCCCCATTTCCCACCTCTGTTGGCATAACATCACCCACTCTTATAAGGTGTTTTGAGAGTTATGGATGAAAATTGCTATGCAAGTTCAAAGTGTTGTAGAGCCAGTGGGCTCTAAAGGGGAGGATATGGCCTGATCCTACACAGTGCTGAGCACATCATTGATTGAAAGAGGTAAGGCCAGGAGAGCTCATTACATAGTTTAGTTTGACCTTCTATATATCACAGGCCACTAAACGTTACCCTGTTAACCTTGTATGGAGCCCAATAACCTATGTGGGGCTAAAATACATCTTCCAGGCAGTCTTGGTCTGAAGACACCAAGAAATGAACAATCCACTACTTCCCCTAGTACTTTGTTCCAGTGGTTAATTCATCCTCTCTGTTAAAAAGTTGTGCCTAATTTCTGTCTGTCTTTAGCTTTCAGCCATTAGTTCTTGTTCTACCTTAAAAAGCCTTTTAGTACCTGGTATTTTCTTCCTGTGAAGGTGCTTATAATCAAGTCACTTCTCAGTCCTTTGTTTTGATAAACTAAACAGATTGAAGTCTCTCATTGTAAAGCATTTTCCCAGACCTTGAAAAACTGGAAAGGGCAAAGAAAAGAGCCAAGCAAAGATTCAACTTCCTTTGTAAAATGTGGACAGCAGAACTGGACACAGTACTGCCTCCTAAAAGTACAGCTGATAGGAACTGAAGGCACCTGGCACAACACAGGGTCAGGTTCATATTAAAAAAAATTATTTGCATACATGTTCTAAACAGAATTTCACTGTGACCAGGCTCCTTTTTATTTGCTTTCTGTAGCATTATTGTGAGCAAAGTTTGTTAACATCAATGTTCACAGAATATGAATTTTGAGCCTACAGTCAAGATCTGTCTAATCACAACTAAATTAATAGATTGCAGAGATTTTAAACCCAGAAAGGATGATTGTGATTGTCTAGTCTGATTGCCTGCATGACACAAGCCACAGAATTTCACCCCGCCGTTCTCTTCTGTGACAAAATTAAATCGGTTTCAATTAGATTTCGAAATATTTATCAAGAGAACAGAAACACTACCATGTAATTTAGATGACAAATCACAGAGCTTGTATAGAGACCAGTGAATATCTAATATTCTGCTCAGTCATGAACAGTTGGGCAGCTCACATAGGCTGAAATTTCTTCAAGCTAGGGCTGATCCAGTCTGGCAATTCCTACTTCAATGGAGAGAAGCATATATAATCCCAGTTCAGAACACTAAGACTGGAAGCAGCTACAATGTGCAGTTAAATTAGCAAGCATATTCCCCTAAATTAGCAAGCATTTAGAAATGCACCCACTTAATGCTTTATATTTAAATTCCAGAGTCCTTGTGTAAATGTGCATCCAGGTAATCATAATCAGACAACTTCTTCCTTGTCTTGAAGATCCTCTACTATATCTCTGAATAGGGTTTGACTCTACAGAGCCTATTATAACTTCTCCTTTTATGCCATTCTTCTTTCTGTTTGCTTCCGTCCCCAGCATGGGCAGTGAATTCCAACCCCAGTGTTCTACTCCCATTACTTGGGCTATCTTCTTTGTCTCCCTCTTCACCTGACTCTTTTTAAACATCACCTCCCAACTTCCTCCTACTAACTCTCATGCTTATAAAAACAAGTCTATTCAACATGCCTCCCCATTTCTACCATCCTTACTCTATCTTTCCATGTGTATAAATGCTACCATTGTGCAATATTGTGACTGGAGCTATGTTGGGGAGTTTTATTTTACAAAGGTTTTTGATATTGTTCTGATTTGGAACAAAACCCTAAAATTTCAGAAGTCTCTGTGAAAGAAAATTCTGGGGAAAATTCATGTAGAATCAAAGTGTTTAATTTTGATTTTATTTTGCATTATATAAAACATATGATATAATAAAATGAAAATATTCAAAACAAAATGCCATTTCAAAACAAAAAATATCAAAATGCTTCACTCTGAAAAGATCAAAATATTTTTTACCCCCGGGGGTTTTATCCAAAATAAAAATTTGTGGAAATTTGACACAATTTTAAAGCATCTTGATTTTGACAGAACTGCATTTTTCAATGGAAAATGGCCCTGATAACGTTTTTCTGACCCTCGGTAACTGTAACCTACTATAAACCAGTTGTAGGTGCATTTGAAGCAACTCAGGAAACTTACAAAAGTTTCTACATTCAGACAAATCATATTCAATTTATATTCTGGATTTCTTCAGAATTTCATTTGGCACAGGATACAATCTTATACTGAAGACTGGGGGATTTCATATAAGGCCATGCAATTGAGTCAATGGAACATCCAGTGCACAGTTGATTAATAACATTAGCAGGACATATGCGTACGTCTTGCAGTGAGGCTACTGTTTATTGATGGATGAAGTTATGAAAGCCCTGCAGCAGAATTATCCTCTCCTATTTATATAATCTGTCTGTTTTTTATTAATTTTTTTAACACAGCAGTAACTTTTGATTAACTTGACTAATAGCAATGACTGCTTCAAAATGTCTTGAATTGATCAGACATAAGGATTTCCTATTAGCGAGAAATTAAGGATATATTTCTTTCAATATCACAATTAAAAATACCCTCCCCTTTTTGCAGAGATATAAATGACTATATTTTAAAGCTTGACTGACCATTTTATTGACTAAGAAGGTCAACAGTGTCCTTAATCTTTCCCCCAAGCCCTCCCGTCTTAGGCCTGATCTACACCGGGGGGAGGGGAGGAGGGAGAGTGATCGACCTAAGATGCACAACTTCAGCTACGAGAATAGCATAGCTGAAGTCAACGTATCTGACTTACCTCGCGTCCTCGCGGAACGTGGTCGACTGCCATCGCTCCCCCATCGACTCTGCTTCTGCCTCTCACCGCAGTGGAGTACAGGAGTCGATGGCAGAGCAATCAGGGTCCACTTATCATGTCTACACTAGATGCGATAAATCGATCCCCGATAGGCGGGTAGTGTAGACATACCCTAAATCACTGTGGACACCACCATTTGCCTGTCACTCAGGCTCCTAAACTGAATGTCATCTTTGACTCAGACCTCTCTCTAGGCCCTCACATCTAGGCTATGCCTAAATCTTGCCAATTCTTTCTGCATAACATCTGTAAGATGTAACCTTTCCTATCCATTCACACAACTAAAACTTCTGCCCAACCACTTATCTCACATCTCTATTACCGCTGCTACTTTTTCCTCTAGCCTTCACATATGCAATATTGCCTTGCACATGTCAATTCAGAATACTGCTGCAAAGAACATTCTTCTAGCCCATCCCTTTGCATCCATCCACTGGCTCCCCCTTGTGTATCACATCAAATATAAGTATCAGGGGGTAGCCGTGTTAGTCTGTATCCACAAAAACAATCAAGAGTCTGGTGGCATCTTAAAGACTAACAGATTTATTTGGCATAAGCTTGTGCCATGAAAGCTTATGCCCAAATAAATCTGTTAGTCTTTAAGGTGCCACCAGACTCCTCATCAAATACAAGGGCAACGTCTTTACTTTCAAGCCCTTCACAGCCTATCCCCCACCCTACTTATCACTTCTCATTCACTACTGAGACGCTGACATGCGCCTCTCCTCGGACAACGTCTATTGCCCGCTTGTTAAATTTTATAACAAATATTCCTTCCCAAGTTCCCCTTTGTGTTTGAGAGTAGTTCCCCATAAACATACCTCTTTATCCTCCTTAAAACCCTGCTTTGCTAGGATACCTAAAAAAAAAAAAAAAAACAAACAAACAAACAAAAAAACTTGTCTGCAGTTGGGCCACTGATATCACTGCCTATGCTGCTAATATTATCTCATTGCCTTCTTGTACTCCTCTATAGGAGCCAGGAATTAAGAACAACAACAATTAACCAATATAGCTTATTTTTAAGGCAAAATTCAGGGATGAGAGCTACCAAATGAAGTAACAACATCTGAAAAATGCTTTGTTGCAGTGTGTTATTGTGTTAGATTATGATCATTGGAAAAGCATAATTTGTCTCATCTGATACATATCAGATGAAAGACCAATTTTAAATGTTTCATCTGTTTTGAATCTGATTCTTTTGTCAATGTAGGCTGCCACGTAGCCTTGCATTTTACAGACCTTCCCAGAGAGATCAGAGAGTTTTAAGATTGTCAGAGAAATTAACCAACTTCAAAAGGATTCTTTATCATCCACTACAGACGGAAGAGAGAAATGATTAAATTGCTAATAAAGATGATTCATATGCAAAAATACCCCACAACAAAACAAACAAAGATAAATTGCCTTAATAAAGTTAAATTGAAATTATGATTCAATAATTCCCTTGTAGGAAAAGAAGGGTTATTTATTTTCAGATTGATATGAATAAAATTAATTGTCTTGCCTTCCCAGTAGCTGAGAGCAGAATACAAGGGCTATTACTATAAAAGTGCTATTTGTAGCAGGACAATTTTTTAAAAAGTAGAAAATAAAACTCCCATTATAAGGCTATTTAATATTTTACAACTTCATACAGCCAAGGGATAACCCACAGACTTCCTTCATATTTAATTCTTGCCATCTGATTTGACTTGTTTTTTCTTCTCAAATACCAAGTCCTTAATTAGCTGTTGATAATATTGGGGGGGGCACTAAGGACAAGAGAGTGATGCTACATTTTAGGCCACAGGAACATACAATTGTCCATTTCTAATCCAACATTTTAGAGTAATTTTGTCTCCTTTCCTTACAATCTTCTATAAATGCCTGTATAAATGCCACATTGACACATAGATCTTAAAGCTTCTATTCTGGACTTCACGCTCCTCTGCTTTCATTTTGGGTTTATCCAAAGCAAAGAAACGTAAATGGAAAACTTCCCACTGATTGCAAAACTCAGGATCAAACCCAAAGTACACATTCTCAGTAGTGAATGATATCGGTCTTGAATGGAATACTATGAAATCAATGGCAAAGATCAATCATTATATCTTGAACATTTAAAGGAAGCACAGTCACATTGAAATAGTACAGTTTGTTAGAAGATAACTACATTCAAATGTTCTCTATACACCTAGTATACATGTGTATGCATACAGCATTCATATACATACACTGTGTGTATGCTTGCAAATGTCTGTGCATCTCAGGAGATACTGTTTGCATATAGTTATTTAAACAGTTCAGGACCTTTGCAATAGAGAGATTTATTCCTGCTCTCCCCACATTTTATTATGGAAGGTCTATCATCAATATTAAAGTTTAATTCCCCCAAAGCAGTGCATTAATAGACTCAAACTTTAATACCTAGTGCTTTGTGCCCTTCTTTCATGATGTATTGAACACAGTTAAGTGGAACTTCCATATTGTTCTGCAGTTTTCCTATATAATGAGGGGATTTCAGAAATATTTGAAAAGCACAGAGTTATTTTGATGCACCATATTTTGCTTAATTTTAAATGTCTTCCATGCAGAAAATTGAGTTTTATAGTTTTCAGAGTAAAAACCAAGAAAATGACCCCCCAAACTCTCACAGCTCGTTCTTTGGAGTCAATTTTGTTAATCAAATATAGGCCTTTTGGTACAGCTGATTATTTACTGCTTGTACCTAAAGCCTGCTTTGCAGTTTAGACATAATAATTTGTTTTCATGCCCTTTCCTTACTTAAAAGTCATCCACTGCTTCTTGTAATAAGTTCAAGATCAGGAGTCATTTTCCATTAAAAAAAATCCTTCATTCCAAATACTGCAAATAAATACTTTCACAGACCTGTTTTTCTCCTATATTCATTTATGGCCTTTAACAAAGGTGTTGCAAAAGGGAAATACATTGCTATAATTAAGCAGTTAATTGGCATTATGTCACATCATGGCACTTTTGATTTTTTTTCCTCCCTCTAGTGTTCTCTACAGTGAGGAGAAGGAGGGAAAGATCTAGGGCAGTCGTTCCCAAACTTATTCCGCCGCTTGTGCGGGGAAAGCCCCTGGTGGGCCAGGCTGGTTTGTTTACCTGCCGCATCCGCAGATTTGGCCAATCGTGGCTCCCAGTGGCCGTGGTTCGCTGCTCCAGGCCAATGGGAGCTGCTGGAAACGGTGCAGGCCGAGGGATGCACTGGCCGCCGCTTCCAGCAGTTCCCATTGGCCTGGATCAGTGAGCCGCGATCGGCCAAACCTGCGGATGCGGCAGGTAAACAAACCAGTCCGGCCTGCCAGGGGCTTTCCCTGCACAAGCGGCGGAACAAGTTTGGGAACGATTGATATAGGGCAAGAAACAGACACAGCACACAGAGGCAGCAGAAATAGGGTTGCCAAATTTCTATTCGCACAAAACTAAACACCTTTGCCCCACCTCCTACCCTGCCCCTCCTCAGGCCCTGCCCCTGCTCACTCCATTCCCCCCTCCATCTGTCACTTGCTCTCCCCACCCTCACTCACTTGCTCATTTTCACCCAGGCTGGCTCAGGGAGTTGGGGTGCAGGAGGGGATGAGGGCTCCAGCTGAGTGTGCGATGTCCGGTGAGAAACCGGAAATGAGGAGTTCAGGGCAAAGGAGGCGGCTCCGGACTGAGGCAGTGGGTTGGGATGCAGGACGGGGTGAGGGCTCCAGCTGGGAGTGCAGACTCTGGGGTGAGGCTGGGGATGAGAGTTTGAGGTGCAGAAGGGTGCTGCAGAATGGGATAGAGGGATTTGGAGGATGGGAGGGGGTGCAGCTCCCAGAAGCAGCAGCATGTCCCCCCTACAGCTCCTACGTGGCCTGGCGGCTCTGCTCACTGTCCTGTCCACAGGTGCTGCCCCTTCAGCTCCCATTGGCCATGGTTCCCGGCCAATGGGATCTGCAGAGCTGGCGTTTGAGGCAGAGGCAGCATGCAGAGCCCCCTGGCTGCCCCTACACCTAGGAGCCAGAGGGGGGACATGCTGCTGCTCCCGGGAGACGCGCATAGCCACAACAGGCAAGGGAGCCACAACAGGCAAGGGAGCCAGGGCAGGCAGGGAGCCTACCTTACCCCGGACACCTGGCAACCCTAGGCAGAAAGCAAAGGAAGTCTATAGGAAGAGGTGACCCAGGGACTATTGGCAGAGGGTACAGGGGGTTCAGAGGATTTTACAGAGATCCCTCATGCGCACACACACACACAAAATAATAATTCATTAATGGGTGGCATATGAAGTCTCTACCAAGAGCCTGTAGCCCGCTGGTCATTATAATAATGGACAAAGGTATGTACAGATAATATTTAAGACGTTATGTGCCTATAATTAAAGTTATGGTCTTAAGGCAGGTGACATGTCTCAGCTTCCTTTCAGGCACTGAGTAACAGATTCTTATCTCCCTGTCTGGTTACTATGTATTATGTGCCTCACAATATGTGCCTATTTGTATACTGAGCCAGATGCTGATTAAGAGATTATCAAATCTACAAGAAAGGAATATACGGGGGTGGGGGAGGAATAAGGGAGGGAACAGCAGGGAGGAATCTTGTTTATGAGTAATGACAATGGATTGTTCTGATATATCTGGGGGTGCAAAGAGATACCCTGAGTCTTTCACCAGAGAAAAAAGCTGGCAGCATGACTTGTCTCATTAATGGAAGATCACAGTCAAACCTGGCTGTAAAATGGTGAAAAGACTTTGGGTAAGACATGGACATAGCTAGTTAATGAAATCTGGGTTTTAAAATGTGGGTTATACTATTATTTTGTATGTAACTATTTGTTTCCGATACTTCTACATGCTATCACTTGAACCTCTATATTTTGTTTAAATAAACTTTGATTTGTTTTCCGGTTATAAACATAGCTAACCTCTGTGTGTCGAATAAGGTGGTGATCTGAGGTGAAACTCGTAAGCTGGGGTGTCCTGCTTCTTTGGAAGCAGCAATTCTGGACACTCCAGGGAGATGCTCAGAGTGTGGGGGGTTGGAGTGTGCCTATTGCTAACCTGTAGAGAGACAGCAGGGCCTGTGTAGGCCTACAGGGGAGCGCTTGTATTGTTCATGCTCTGTGGAGTTGGGGAGCTGACGTCCGACAGGCAAAGACAAGTCTTCCTCAGGATAGGGCAGGTGGTAGCGAAGTACCAAACAACCTGGGTACCCCTGGGAAGCATCACAGAAACTAAGGGAAGATGGTAGACAGAGAAAGAGACTGAGGGCAGGTCTATACTTAAAAAGCTGCAGAGGGGCAGCTCTGCCACTGTAGCGTTTTAGTTTAGACACTACTATGCCGATGGGAGAGCTTCCGTCTCTGCAAGAGGCTATAGCTATGTCAGTGGGAGAAGCTCTCCTGTCGACCCAGCACTGTCTATACAGGGGGATAGGATGATATAACTGCATCACTCAGGGGTGTGGATTTTTCAGACCCCTGAGCAACATAGTTATACCAATGTAAGTCTGTAGTATGGACCTGGCCTGAGAAAGCAAGTCGAATGGGAATAATTAAGGTCCTGATTCAGACAGATAATTAAGCTTGGGCCTAAGTACTAATATGCTTCAAGTCGGACACAGGCTTAAATACCTTGCTGGATTGGGACCTACAAGATCATGAGCAGAAGAGGGAGAAAAAGATTCACAAAGAAATACAATAATATACACAATGTAACAACATATGCAGAGTAAATAGTAATGCAAGACTAACAGGCCGGGGTATAAATTAAACAAGAAAGAAAGAATAGGCTGGAGTTACAATATGAACAGAACAGTAAATAGGTGTGTGTGTGTGGGGGGGGGGGATAAAACATGTGGACACAGGCCATTTTATTGTATGTTATTTTCCCTAAAAAGAGGTATCAGGGAACAATGAGACAAAATAAAACAGAAGCATGCAGCTGGTATTGCATCCTTTCCCTTACTCCTTTTTCCGTTATGTCAATTTATGCCCTAATTCTGCCCTCAAAGCCATGAAGGGAAACTCCCTAAATACCCGTTCAGATCCCATTATAGGACATTAGATTGTAAACTCTTTGAGGCAAGACTCTGCCATATTATTGAGTGAAAAGTGCCTAGCAACTGTGGGTTGAACGGTGGACAATTTACATATTACATAATAACCACCAATTACAATAAATAGCAAAGATATGTTCCACAAATGCAGATTCTTCACAGAATCTGTGTTAAAAATAATGACTTGCATATTGTAGAAGAGCAGCTAAAGCACTGACACGAGAAAAGGGGACAAGGATATGTAAATTTTCCCCTAAACCATGGGGATGGATGGAAAAATGCAAATGGTACATTAAAAATCAAAAGGCTTTTAAGAAGTAATATATTTACTGTATGCTCCTTTCCCTTCATTGCTCTTTTCTTTTATCTTTATGTTGCTGCCAGCTCCCAGAGGCTTCCCTCATTCCATCTGATGATGGTGGCAACTGGCCCTACTTCTAGGTATTGGTGATGCATATCCTGAACATAGCAAGTTCCCCCAGTTGTCTATTTTTCCCTTCCATCTGATGACTTAGTGTTACCCCTCTGCTGGAGGATACATGCCAAAGCTTATCAAAGGCTATTTCCTGGAGAACTAACAGAAAGAGAACCCCAGTGATTAGTAAGCTTCAAATGGTAGGATATTATCTTGCTAAATAGAACCCATGTGCTATCTTAGGAATTATTTATTGTTTAAGTATTAGCTTGTTAACAGAGATTGTTTATCATTTTAGGAGGAGACGGGAAGTAAACTGAGGCATTCAGCATTGGCTCTTGAGAGCAGCAAGTGGAGAGTAATGGGAAAATGGTCAAGACAGAGGAAAGACTTAAGACCATGCCTTCATGACATCTTTAGAGGAGGTTTTGGAACAAACTCATAAATTGAACAGCAATAAGTCACCAGGCCCAGATGATATTCACCCAAGAGTTCTGAAGGAACTCAAATGTGAAATTGCAGAACTACTAATTGTAGATTTAAATGATAGGTTACAGACAACTTCTGCACCAGATGACTGGAGAATAGCTAATGTGATGCCAATTTTTAAAAAAGGGCTCCAGAGGTGATCCTGGCAATTACAGGCCTGTAAGCTTCAGTACCGGGCAAACTGGTTGAAACTATAATAAAGAACAATATTGTCAGACACATAGATGAACATAATTTGTTGAGGAAGAGTCAACATGGTTTTAGGAAAGGGAAGTCATGCCTCACCAATCTACCAGAATTCTTTGAGTGGGTCAACAAGCATGTGGACCAAGGGGATCCAATGGATATTGTGTACTTAGATTTTCAAAAAGCCTTTGACAAGGTCCCTCACCTAAGGCTCTTATGCAAAGTAAGCTGCCACGGGATAAGAGGGAAGGTGCTCTCATGGATTGGTAACTGGTTAAAAGATAGGAAACAAAGGGTAGATATAAATGATCAGTTTTCAGAATGGAGAGAGGTAATAGTGGTCCCCCCCAAGGGTCTGTTCTGGGACCACTCCTATTCAACATATTCACAAATGATCAGGAAAAAGGGGTAAACAGTGAGGTGGCAAAATTACTAAAGATAGTTAAGACCCAGGCAGACTGCAAAGAGCTACAAAAGGATCTCTCAAAACTGGGTGACTGGGCAACAAAATAGCAGATGAAATTTAATATTGATAAATACAAAGTAATGCACATTGGAAAGCATAATCCAAACTATACATATAAAATGATGGGGTCTAAATTAGCTGTTACCACTCAAGAAAGATCTTGGAGTCATTATGGATAATTCTCTGAAAACATCCACTCAATGTGCAGCGGCAGTCAAAAAAGCAAACAGAATGCTGGGAATAATTAAGGGATAGATAATAGGATTCGGGGTATGGAACAGCTTCCATATGAGGAGAGATTAATAAGACTGGGACTTTTCAGCTTGGAAAAGAGACAGCTAAGGGGAGATATGACTGATGTCTGTAAAATCATGACTGGTGTAGAGAAAGTAGATAGGGAAGTGTTGTTTACTACTTCTCATAACACAAGAACTAGGGGTCACCATATGAAATTAATAGGCAGCGGGTTTAAAACATAATGTGCAGTCAATCTGTGGAACTCCTTGCCAGAGGATGTTGTGAAGGTTAAGACCATAACAGGGTTCAAAAAAGAACTAGATAAATTCATAGAGAATAGGTCCATCAATGGCTATTAGCCAGGATGGGCAGGAATGGTGTCCCTAGCCTCTGTTTGCCAGAAGCTAGGAATGAGAGACGGGATGAATCACTTGATGATTACCTGTTCTGTTCATTCCCTGTGGGGCACTTGGCACTGGTCACTGTTGGAGGACAGGATACTGGGCTAGATGGACCTTTGATCTGACCCAGTAGGGCCATTCTTATGTTCTTATATGTACAGTGCTGCAGCGGCGCATCTGTACCAATACAGCTGTACCACTGCAGCGCATCTGGTAGACACTATGCTGATAGGAGAGCTCACTCCCATTGGCATAAAAAAAACCCACCTCCACAAGTGGCAGAAGCTACATTGGTGGGAGAAGCTGTCCCGCTAACATTGTGCTGTGCACACGAGTGCTTATGTCAGTGTAATTTATGTCACTCAAGGGGGTGGTTTATTCACAGCCCTGAGTGACATAAACTATGCTGACATAGGCTGTAGTGTAGACACAGTAATTATAATCCATCTACAGGGGGTGCAAAAGGAAGAGGAGAGAAAAGGAGCAACATATCAATAAAAGTTCATTTTTTGTTGTTACCTTGGATTGTGGTTGCAGCTATCTGTCAAGGTGCTGAGAGCCTATGAAAGGGCACCATTTTTGTCACTTTAGAAGCTTGATGCTTCAAGGTGTTGAGCACTGTAACCCCAGTTGAGCAAAGCAAAATAAATGTAAATGGAACTACTCAAGCATTTGAAATTAAGCATGTACACCAAAATGCTTTGGTGGGTGGGAGACAGAGTGCTGAGACCTCTGCAGACTTGAGTCCTATGTGCTTAAATTGAAATAAGTGAATAAATAGCAGGATCTGGACTGCGTCACAAAGAACTGTGATGGGTCACTTCATAGCACAAGTTGCACACAAATCAAGATTAAGGTGTCGGGTGATATTCTTCAATGGCACAACAAAGGTACCAAAAGAGACAAAGCAAAACAGATTGTTTGATGAATCACTAACAAATCATGTAGCACAGATGGCTGCATTATGTAAAACTAATATATATATATACACACACACACACACACACACACACACATATGTATCCTGCAGTGACTGAAACCAGTAACACTGCAAGAAAATACAATGAATACAGAATTTAGCCCCAAATTCACATCAGCTCAATCCCTTTGACAACACATGTAACAGGAAAATGTGTTTGCCCAGTGTTACTCAAAAATGCATTTATTGTCTTTATTTTGTGTAATATTTGTCCTGATTTCATTTATTTTACAAACACACACACACACACACATACACACACACACCCCTGCATTACAGAAACACAGTGGAAGGATTGGTGAATGTTTTCCCTGCATTTCCTCTTTTCTGTAGGATATGCTAGTAGCACTAATGTAGAGTGAGACACTATAATTGAAGTTGGAAATGAAAAGCAACATCAACATATAAGTGCACTGATAGATTTCCTAACTTGAACCCTGATCCTGCAATAAACTTTGTGCTGACAGACCCCTGTGCCTTCTTCACTGGGCTTTGTGCAAACACAAGAGTCCACCTGTGGAAAGCTCACTGCAGGATCGGGGCCATAGTTTATGATGGTGCACCTCTAGCACTGGTAACTGTTTTATGAGGCTTGAGTCAAAATAATGCAAAGAAATCTAGATTAATCATTACAAATAACTATGTTTTGTCCATATATTTCACTTTTTCTATATTCTAAAGGATCCACTTCTTTTGGGAACTGGTGTCAGAGGAGGACTACTACTGCAATGCTTGGTCTAGTTGTTACTAATGTAGCATGTGGATCTACTACATCTAGATCCTTTTCCTCTACAGTATTAACTAATTCAGCATCATAACCTATAGTTAGCTTGGACTTTACTTATTTCTACCAAAGGACCTCTTAAATCATTGGCTATAACAGAAGAACATCCAAAAAGCGAGTCTATGTTTCTTCACAGTACAACCTTCCACCAATCCTCCTGATCGCAGATAATCTGTCACTCCTCAACTGCTCTGTTGCCACTGTTGTGTTTGTTCTGGGAATGAAAAGATTCCCATCAACAAATGTTTTAAGGATTGCATCACACAAGTATAACACAATCCATTTTATTAGCATCCAAAGAAGCTATTATCTGAAGAGCCTCTGCCCAGTACAAGCTAGAAGCCTTTGCTATCACTAGAGTATCACAGACTATACTGAAATTGAAATGCACATGATGAAAATGAGCTTTCTTCCCCTCAATGCTAAGGGTCTAACATGTGATTCTCTTTTTGCCAAACCACATTTGTAGTGTAATCCACACTCTTTACTCTTATATATAGACTACAAACTACTCAGAATGTTTCAGGCCCCAAACCAGAACTTGTATCAATGTTTCTTAGGGCTAATAGGGTTGCCAACTGTCTAATAACACAAACCCAAACACCCGTGCCCTGCCCCTTCCACCAGGCCATGCCCCTGCTCCACCCCAGCTCTGAGGCCCTACCCCCCTGCTCACTCCATCCACCCTCCCTCCATTGCCGCTTTCCCCCACACTCACTGACTTTCACCAGGATGCAGCACAGGCTCTGGGCTGAGGACAGAGGGGTTTGGGTGCAGAAGGGGGCTCTGGGCTGGGGGTTAGGGTGCGGAAGGGGGTGAGAAGTACAGCCAGGTAGCGCTTACCTCGCGTGGCTCCTGAAAGCGGCCGGCATGTCCCTCGGCTCCTAGGCTCAGGGGTGGCCAGGCAGCTCCCAACGCTGTCATTCCTGCAGGTACCATCCCCGCAGCTCCCATTGGCTGTGGTTCCTGGCCAATGGAAGCTGCAGAGTCAAAGCTTGGGGCATGGGCAGTGCGCAGAGACCCCTGGCTACCCCTGTGCCTAGGAGCCAGAAAGACGTGCTAGTCGTTTTCAGGAGCCACGCGGAGCCAGGCCAGGTAGGGAGCCTGCCTTAGCCGTGCTGCACCGCCTACTAGCCTTTTAGCAGCCTGTTAAAATCTCCCAGGTTGGTCTCAGTAGCCACTGGGGAGATCGATTCCGACTCCACGAGACTCCTGGCCAATCCAGGAGGGTTGGCAACCCTACTAAGGAACAGTTCCAGGAGTCGGGATCTGGGTTCTGTTCCTTGCTTTGCCACTGACTTGCTGTGTTATCTTGAGCAAGTCACTTCACTTCTCTCTGCCTTTATGTTTCCATATCTAAAATTACCTCTCTCACTGGAGATGGTGTGAAGCTTAATTCTCTAATAGAAGGTACTAAAGAAGGGCAAGATAATTATAACTCATCTCCTTTCCACCCAGTGTGTTCTATCATCCCTTGTATATTGGAACAAAATTTCTAATGGAGATGAATCCAGGCAATCTCCTCTCTAGAGAGAGCCAAGTGAAGTCTAGTGAGTTAGAAATGATGTAGGCTGCAGCCCCTGGGAAGAGGGCAGAGGTGAAAGTAAGCTGGCAAGAGCCGGTACGCCGTGCCGGACTGGACCAGCTTCTCCAGCGGTGATTTAAAGGGCCCAGGGCTCCAGCTGCTGCAGGGAGCCCCGGTCCCTTTGAATCACCTCCGGAGCTCCGGCAGCCAGGCTCGGGCAGGGATTTAAAGGTCCCGGACCTCCATCATACCAGTAAGTCCTTTAAGTTACTTTCACCCCTGGAAGAGGGTCAGACTAGTGGCTTCCCTTATCAATTAAAGCTGGTCAGATACTTAACAAAAACCCTTAATAATTAAATGTATTGAAAATGAGCAAAATTCTATTCATATGAAAACTATATTAGATCAATAGGATTTAGCAGCTCCGCTATTGCTGAATATAAACAAACTGCTGCCATGAAGAAGTATGAAAGCTCTTCACTTTACCAAAGAAATCCAGGTCTTGTGTTTTAGGGACTGTGCATTCTTAAGCATACAAGAGCTACTCTGAGTATTTGGTCATTAAGTCATGCCAGTAGCTTCCCACTTTACAGAGAGAATCCTTCAAGGTGAGATTTAAAACACAGAGTGGAGCACCAGCACATGCCAGTCGTACTGCTCATTAAGATGTGAATGAAAGGGGAGAAGGATGACTGTGCCCAATTTTTATCTTGCATTATAGTTGTTTGCCTTCTCCCATGGTGGCTAAGAGCTGTAACACAGAGAGAGAGGAAAATAATTCACTTGCAGAGACAGAACGTTAAAAATAATTTGTCAGCATTGCTGCTGGCCTTTCTCTGACACAGTGATATGCACGGGAGCAGGCAGGGGAATTCAAAGAAACACTGAGAAGCCTGCAGACAGGCTTCTGGCACCCGGCTGACACAGATACTCTCAGAGCCAACACAGCCACAGTCCCTCCAGGCAAAAAACAAACTGTCACCCAGCGAAACCTGAGCTCAATATATAATTTATTTAATTTGGCTTCTGCCACCTGTAATCGCCTCAACCCTCTGGAAGAGCCTGCAGAGACCAAGAGATAAAACAGACTGAGGGCAACACCAAACAATGGTTTAATTAAATATTTTTTGCAAGGTCTTTGTATTTTCTTTAGCTTCTGCTGCCATCTACAGTAGCCACCAAAGATCTGCACAAAGAACAGGTACAGTAGCGTAGGAGCAAGAGCCACAGAATATGCCTTCGGCAGGACAAGATGGGCTAATCAGGTACCAAGGGTCTTATAACTAACAGTCATCACATGAGCTAATCACCCCTCCTTGTGTTGTTGATGAAGTCTCTCAGCTGGGACCCAGAAATCCATTTACAGCTACTCTCTAATTCTGTAAATGAATTAACCTATGTACATTGCAATTTGACATGAACACATACTTCATTAGTCTGTGCAGGTAGACACTGCAATGGAATTGGCTATGAACCCCATAAAACTTTAATGTCTCCAAAAGTTCATTTCATGTGGGTGTTGAATATTCCAAATCACGCTGTAGCTAACTCTTCCATGGCCATCCTGGTTTGAATGGGTAAACACTATTGTGAATCTATTAGTTAATTAACTCCTTCTGAAGAACTTGGAGTAAGTACAAAAACAGAGGCCTGAATTCAGTGGTACACACCGACTGCTTTACAGAACAAACCTAGCTAAATTACCTAATTAAGCCAGTTCTACTATCAGAGCACCACAAGGCAACCGGACCATATGGGGGAAATCCAGCCCCAAAGGCAGAAGGTTTTCCCCTTCCCAACGTATTGGCTTTATTTAATCAATGGACATTTTAGATGTTCTGATTACTCAAAATATCAACTAAGATGTCAGGCCTCTCCCAAAATCTACAGGGCTGCATTCTACCATATAGGCAGGTTTCTCATAGATACAAGTGGGAGCCCAGTATGTATGTGTGTGTGTATATATATTTTCAAGAGCAAGATCAGGCTTCTTAAAATATTTTAATTTTATTTTTGTAGAACAAGAAAACCTGGCATCTGTTTTTGTTGGGGAGCATCCAGACTATTTACAAACTTGTTTTCTACCTTTATTTAACTGGCAATCACTTAACTCAAGGTAAAAACTCACATACCCAAAGGCTAATGTAGTCTATGTCCTAAACCTAGTCCCCACCCAATAGTCCTAGTGACTATGATTTACATCTCAGCATTGCTGTCAGCCTGTGGACCACAGTATGAAGGAGCATAGCCCTTATACCCCGTTTTAACAATGGATGGGGGGGTGGATTGTATTTAATTTTTTCTTAAGGCATGTGATCTTTTAGGTGTCCTCTAGTGCTCCATCAGGCTGCAGAATCTGTTTATTACTGCCCTGAACACCACTCCTCTCTATGTCATGATCACTATCTTTTTTCAGGCTGGACATGGTTTAACAGGGCCTTTGGGGCCACAATGACATTCCTTAATGCAGCAAAATGGCTAAATTTTGAGCCACACACTTTGTTTCTCAGCCCTAAGAGGGACAGCCTGGGACCAGACAACAGAGCCAGACTTCCCATAGAGCAGTATAAGTATTCTCAGATGAACAGAAAGTTGCTTAATGCAAGACACACCTAAGAGACTGATTTTCTCTACTTTTGAAGCCTCTGACAGAGTCAGGGTTCATTGATCAGGTTTAGATAAAAACAACTTTGGTATTAAAGGTGTTGAACTTAACCATTCCTGAGGGTTTAAGAAAGTCTGCCTAACATTTTTTTATTCACTACTTTTCATTTTCCCATTACTCTGGATATCTAGGTTCAGACTAGACTTGAAGAGGAAGTGATGGGACACCATAACGCTGTGCTTGTGGTAATCAGGGCCTTATTAGAAAGGAGACGCATCAGAAACCTTGTTCATGTCAGTTTTTTGGCTCAATCTTGCAGACTCACAAGGGGTTCAGAGAAGCATCTGAATTGTGAATGCTTATTTAAGCCAGATCCAAATTCTGGACCTTCTGAGTATTTCCAAACACAGAAAGCTACTGCCACAGTCAACACTATAGCCCAGGTATTGGTAAGAAGAGGAACCACTTGTATTCTACGGGTATGTTCACACTGCAACATAAGCCCAGAGTTCAAACTCAGGCTCGAGCCTAATGGCCCTTCCATCTACACACAAATTGCACTAAGCCAGTGCTCAGATCCAGGGTCTCCACACCTGAGTCAAGCCCTTATTCCTTTGCAGTGTAGATGCAGCCCCACTAGACCCATGATCTGGGAGTCTATCAAAAGTCTTCCATGGGCTGACTTTCTTTGTTCTCTGGACAGTCAATTTTTCCCACACTGCACCATGAGCAAAGGGCTAGAGCAGCACATTTTGGGAGAGCACTAGGAAGTCTGGGATATGGGTGGTTGGACCTGGCCCGCATACTGCAGTGTAGACACTGGAGCCCCAGGGTAGGACCCAAGATTCAATCATTCCTAACAGGGGTTACAAATGAGTGTAGACAGTCAAGCCCTAGGTTAACAAACCCAGGATCTGCTAACTCAAATTCTACTAACCCTGGTCTTACACTGCAGTGTAGACAAACCCTAAGCCTGGGCTTTGACCCCAAACCCCCCTTCTGTCCACACATAAATCAATCAGTTTGACTCAGTCCTAGGTTACTGATAGGCAGGTTAGTCAGAGCCCAAGTTCTGCCCTGTCATTTTCTAATGGTAATGTCACTCAAGCCTCAGCTTGAGTCAGAAGGTCTCTGTAGTGCAGTATGGATGTGTTAGCACAGCAGTGAGAACCAAGGCCAGCCATTGTCAACCCAGGTTAACAATACCGTGTGGATGCTTAAGCAAAGGCTTGAAAACAGAGTCCCCCCCAGGTCCCACAGACTCTGGCTTAGTGTGCAATGTACACATAGGCTAAATAGTTTCTAGAGTGGGCTGAAATTTTTCAAAATGTTGACAAAAGGGGGAAAACTTTTCAATCAAATATTTGCAAAAATTTCCCCCTTGTTTTTCAATAGCTATGGAGTAGGTCGAATTATGGTAGAATGTCTATCCCCGGGTGTCCGGAGTATGAGAGCCCCTCCAATGCTAATATACAAATATGCAAATGTAAAGTTTACCAAATACCTCTCCAAACATTTGTACCACTAAACTATATTATGTAAACATTTGCAAAGTGAGAAAAATAAGAGAATGGCAAAAGCTAATTAATTAAAAGCATGTCTCTGTATTTGCAGAAAGGATTTTGTACTATTTTCCCAGTTTTAGTCCAGAGTTGACACAATAGCTATTTTCACATGCTTATTGATAGCTCACTTTAAGAGGGCAGATATGACTCAGAAAACACATTGGGAGCAGATGTAAGGGGTCAGAACATACTTTTGAGACTATAATTTGTGGCAAATTGCTGGCACTACTATGATGGGTCTTGCGCTTTCTCTTCTGGGCGGGGTTCAGGGCACCATTTCTTGCCCCTGAACTGGAATATTAACTACCCCACTAGTGTCCTAGAGGAGGGGAGTGGAGAGGGAGGGACCCGGGTCTGCCCTCTACTCCGGGTCCCAGCCCAGAGGCCCTAGGGATAAGTGGTAAACCACTTGATCTAGCGGTTCCTTCCCCTGGGCTACTTCCCTCTCCTGCCCTTCAGCTTGTGTGGGGGCTTCCTGCTCTCCCTCTGCACAAGCCAGGTGTCCCTTTACCTAGGGTCTTGGTCTTCTTAGCCCACCTCAGCACTTCTCCAAACTTTCCTCTGCTTCCCTCCAAACTGCTCTCTGCTCCAACACCAATCCTCTCTGCTCCAACTCCTTTCCTTGTCTGATTGAAGCAGGGTTTTTTTATCAGGTGACTGACTTCAGGTGCTCTAATTAATCTATAGCAAACTTTCTTCCCTCTACAGGGAATAAGGCTCCCTTCTAACCCTCTCCTGCTGCCCTCTGGCCATGCTGTATCACAAATTACACTTCAAAGAAAATGAGTCTGTTTTCAAGGTATCAATGCTCTTAGAAATATCTATTCAATATCTGATACAAGTCTCACTTTTTCAAGGTAATTAAGCACATATTCATCTTTAAACACCTAAAGTAGTTCCACTGAAGTCAATAGGACTACTTGGGTGCTGAAAGTTAGGCACGTCCCTTAGTGCCTTGTTGAATTGGGGCCTAAATTAGCATAAGCACTTAGAGAAACAAAATGTGTCAGCCAAAAACTCTTATTTTTATTTACTAGTTACATTCTGGTAATACTTCAGGGCTTCCAAAAAGGTCTCCATTGCTCTAGGCACTGCAAAACCACAAAAGACTATCTGCCCCAAAGAGCTTAAAGTCAAAATACGGAGAACACAGAACAGATAGGTATAGAAACACAAAGAAAGAATTAGGAGAGGAGGGACAAGAGTTAACAGAAACAGGAACATAACCTCGCATAGAAGGGGAATGATCCTAAATGACAGGTTTCAAAAGTGTATAAACACATACACCTACCTTCTGTTTTGCTTTCTACACCCTCAAACAGTACCAGTTTTAAGATTCTGGGTCATACAGCTATCTCTCCCCTACAACCTTTCCTTCACTCCCTAGATTCCCTGAATCACTCCCTCCATCTCTGTCTAAGATTGGGCACAGATGGAGTTAATAATTTTGCTGATCTCATGCGCGCACACTGCATTCACACAAATTTGAGTTTGTCCTGATAATCTCCTGAAAATCAGAGACCGGTCTCAAATGTAGAAATTTAGAGTCCCCCACAAAATATCACTTCCACCAGAAGAGGCTTGGGGGCGGGAGGAATCGATAAAGCAGTTGCAGAAGCAGAAGTTCAGCAAGTCTGCTCAGACATCCAGAAACAACAGCAATGGAAACTACAGTAAATGAAGCTAATAGATTTCCCAGAATGGCTTCTGTTAGAGACACGCTGTTTCCTCCAATTCAAATTCATCTCCAACTGGTAAACAAGAGAGCAGGGAATCTGCCTATTGCACTTGCGTTTTCTGAAGAGATCACAGGGCAATAATACACTGTCAGAACCATTAGCAAAGATCCTTACTCAAAGACAGTTTTACACACACACACACACACACACACACACACACACACACTTTGTTGTCATCCCATCTGTGTGTGTCACTTGACAGATTTTCAACTTGCACTCTTGTGACAGGATCCATAAAAAAAATAAACAAAAAGATCTCATCATACAGGCCATCTACTTCCCTTCACCTGTCCAGTGTTGCATTACTGCCTACAGTCTGGTTTCTAGTGCTCTGTCCAGACCAGTTTCAAGAGATCCAAGCAATGAGATTTCCAGCAATTGCTTTATTTCAATTAAATGTGATTTAATCTGAAAGCATAAGACCAATTTCAGATATTGCATCATTTGTTCAAACGAAGGTAGAGGCAGCTCTAGAGTCCCAGTCTCTGATGCAACTGACTCAGAGCCGGAAGAGGGAAACTGACACCTGGTCACCTGAAGAGCTGCTGAAATTGGATCTGGAGCAACCAACATTTCAGGCAGAGGTTGAGGTGGAAGTGAGCAGATGGGGAGGTTACTAGCAAAGACAGAGGGGAGAAATTGGGGAATGAACAAGTGAAAGAAGAATCAAGGCTACCAAGAAAGACAGAAAGAGGTATCTGGTAGGCTACAGGCAGCTAACTAGGCAAGAGAAGGAGCAGAGAGAAATCCAATGAAGAGACAATGAAGCAGGGAAGGGAATAGGGGAAAAGAGCAGCAACTAGAAAGGATTGGAAGACCAAATAAAGTAGCCAGAAAAGACAAAAAGAAAGTAGTGAGGGAGGGAAGGGGAGAAGACATTCCACTAGAGATAGAGAAGAGGGCTAGAGTGGTTAGGAAGAACAAGGACATCTGCCTGCAAAAGGGAAGGAGTGAAGAAGGCAGCTAATGGAGGTGTACATAAGGGTCATGGGGGTGAATGTGAGATCAGCCACTTGGCAATCCCTCCTGGCTATTGCACAGCCCAAATAATTTACAGCATCTCAGACATGCTCCATTTCCTGACTGCTTTACTAGCTTCTCTTCACCATCTAAGGCCGTGATTCTCAAACTTTTGTACTGGTGATCCCTTTCACACAGCTAACCTCTGAGTGAGACCCCCCTTTATAAATTAAAACACTTTTTAATATATTTATTGTATATATAAATGCTGGATGCAAAGCTGGATGGAGACTGACAGCTCGTGACCACCCCTCCCTGTAATAACCTTGTGACTCCTGAGGGGTCTCTACCCCCAGTTTGAGACCCGCGATCTAAGGGCTCTAGCCAGGATAACACCTTAGCTGTTACCTCTCTGAAGCTCCTTTGGGTTTCTCATCATAGTTCTGGAGCAGGGAATTACTTGGTTTTTTAAAAAAACTTTGGCAGCCATAAAGAAAGGGCATTAGACATTCTGTGCAGTCTCAGCATGAAGCTCTCAGGTCTGCCAAGCCCAATAGCAATTGATTATGGGGCTCCCAGGTGTCTGAATACAGAGATGGGCTTTCTCCAGACTGAGTTATAATCAAAGCTCATGGGTAACAGTAAAAAGAAGAACAGGAGTACTCCTGTTCTTCTTTTTGCGGATACAGACTAACACGGCTGTTACTCTGAAACATGGGTAACAGTGGTAGAGAGGAACGCATAGAAGAATTTTCAAACTCATAGGAGTTTAACATTAACAAGTTAAAATGAACAACCATTTTGACAGTGTCTGAACTAATCTCATAAAGGCTTCTGTATTTGACGGTCATACATTTTACATTCAGATACAGAGCTCTTAATTTGATTAGGCCCTTATTCCCCTCTCACTACCTAGCTTTAGTATGCACAGCTTGTGGATATTGTCACATCTGTGGGCACGGGCACATGAGACAGCATATGGAACAAAGTTTGTCATCTCTAGCCAACGACACTCACATCTGAACTGCCAGCAAGCTGAGACATTGGTCTTAGACGTGGAGAGAAGCAGAGCATGACTGGGACTAAGGTAGAATTAAAGCTACCCAGGGATCCTTCAACCTATATTTCCATACTTTCTTACCTATATTTAATTCTAAATATTGCACTCAGAAATTCCTCATTTTGCAACAAAATCATTTTAAGGTTTTTGGTTACACCCACAACTCTCCTAATTAAACATTTTTTTGTCAAGGAATGTACTTAAAACTTTGCTGAGTTTAAACCATTGTAGTCCTAAGTCACTGGGGGCTTTGGTCTGATAAAAGATGGATTTCCACAGTTTTGACTGGGGAATCTCCTAACAGCTACAGCTTGACTGATCGGCTAATACTGATTCAGGAGAATATTCCTCATTACTCAGGATAGCCTTCCTTCTAGACTTAGTTCCCTCCTATGGAACCCAGATTTTATCTCATTAACTGTGTACACAGTAGCTTCTATCAGGTATCCATGACAATGAGATGACTAAAAATGTCATTTAAGTTGAGAAATTAGTCCCCTATCCTTTTAACAGCTTGACAACTAGTCCATTTGCTGTAGCACAACACTCTGGAAGTTTCAAAGTGTCTTTGAAATTAGTGCACTATTGGAACATATATGTAACCCCTGCAAAGTGTACTCTAATTGGTAGAAGAGGCAGAGAAATAAGTTGATTTTTTTCTGTGGGCTATGTCCCACATTTAAACACTGGTAAGGGGGAAATGTTTCACGCACCCTGACTCTTCAACCTGAAGGCTCCTACGGATGTTAGAGTGCTGGTATTGGCAACCCCTTTGTCATTACACAGGGAAACCAGAGTTTATAAAATGGGACATGTGCAACAGTAAATCGCAGCATGGATTGACTTTTCATCTCTGAGACTTTTCATCTTCTGTTGAAGAGACCAGAAACAGTATTTTTATTTATTTAAATCTGCGCAATGTTATGAGGTTTTACATTAGATGGGACCTAAATAAATTGAGACCCAATATGTTCTCCATGGTACCAGGCCAAATACTTCAAGTCTTCAGCACTTACACCTGTAGCAGACCAGGAAAGGGCTTTTCACAGCACAACTCAGGTTATTTGATGGTTTCTGGGGACAGCTGAAATCTTTGGATAATCAAGGGTATAGATAGTCAGTGCTAAAGCCAGTCAACTTGTCCAAGGTGGACTGGCTCCAGCAGGAGAAATCTGAGGCAAAGGGACAGAGATAAGAGGAGGAAAGCTGAAGCGCTCTGCCCTTTTCCCTTCAAGATGCTAGGAGCCTAAGCCTTTGGATGCATAAGCCTGTACATGCACAATCACCTCAGATCCTTGCAAGGCTTCTTCCCAGTCCATCTAGTCCTACTGCTAAGCTAGCTGGCCACTTTCTTCTGGGTATCATCTTTTCTGAACGATCTGTAATCTGAAAGATGGTATGGAAAAATGATTCTGTTTGGCTAACTGAGCTTCAGATGGTGACATTGGAATAACTGATGTTGCACTTGGTATTAGATACACCATATGCAACATCAATATAGTAGGCACAGAAAGACAATGAGCAGTTGATGCTACATGAACACACTAAGAAGAAACAGCTCTGCAGTTACTATGATGTATCACAGAGAAAGGACTGGCTGAAGTGATAACACTTAGCTTTCAGGGCTCTGTTAGACAACTGATCTCATGTCCCATTGAATTGTATGACTCAAGGCAAAAATGTGAGTAGCCTTCAAGCAGTCCATAGAGACAGATGTGCAGGAGTGTTGGTAACAAGAGACCAAGCAGAAGTGGTTGCTGAAAAACAGGATCCCAGACAGAAATGTTCCATGCAACTTCTCTCCTCAATTTATGCAGGTTAACGGAGATAATTCCAAAGGGTCTATTCACCCTTTGCCACACACAAAACACACCCAATATAGGATAATTTACCTGTCAATCAATGACTTCTGTGGTTCTGACAAAAAAGTAATGGAGTTTTGTTAACAGAACTGATAGATGAAATTAAAATACAAGCTAGCAAGGAAATCTACACAAAAATATGAATGCTGACCTATTTATAGCTTTATTGCCTAGGAATACTCTTAGCCCAATCATACATGTGTATTCAGAACCCCATCATCACTACAGTATGGCAGCAAGGGCATAGTAATTACATATTTAAAATAAAAACAGTGTACCATTCAACTGTTTGTTTTGCCTTGACTTCCATGATAAAAAATTAATGATTAGCTTTAGTAAATTGTATCTAAAATTGGTGAAAGTGAATAATTTTAGGACAAAATTCTAAACTGGGTATAGAGTTACAAGGAAAGGCAAATCTGCCAAAATGTCAATTCAAATGGCATTTGTAAAAACATTCAGAGTTCTGACATATAAACTATTTGCCCATATAAAAGTGATTATAAAAAATAGACAGCAGAAACAGAAAAGCTACTTACTATTATATCGACAGGTTTATTTTATATAAACAAAGTTATTACGCATACAATATTGTGTATAAAATTCAATTATTGTCAGAGAATCAACAGTGGCAAATGATAAAATCCAGGGGCTACACTCTTTTCGCCGAATTAAAAAATGTAATGTAGTTTTTTGGGGGTTGAGCCCATTTTAAGGGAAGAAATCACTGTAAACTATTACCTTGACATATTCAGCAGTTGCAGACTATACTGTACAAATGCAATCATGTGCACTCCAAACTGCAGAGTTGATGGAATACATTTAGATTTTTATTAAAAACAGTACAAGCAGTATAGGCATTTGAAATGTGCATGAAGGATTTTAAATAAATAAATAGGAGAAGGAGGAAGAGAAGGATTTTGTGGCTGAAACAATGGTGTAGGACTTAGGAGATCTAGGGTCAACCCTTGGTTCTGTAATAGATGCCCCTGGACTGTGAGTCTTTTGAGAAGCACTTAGTCTCTGTTCCTCAGTTCCCCATTCTTTGTCTGTCTTGTCCATTTATATTTCAAATTCTTTGGAGCAGGGACTGTTTCTTATTATGCCTTTGCACAGCACCTAGCACACTACCTGTGTGATCTCAAGTATGATTGGATTGGTTTAACAAAGACTAGGCATTTTATTTGTCTGGGGGTCTTGGGTGGGTGGGAGCATGCAGAGGGGAGAAGAGTGTTCAGCGCTTGATTAAATACTTTTTTTTATATGAAGTGGGAGGGATAAGGAGAATACCCAGGTCTAAAAATGTCATATGCAGCATGTGAAGAATTTATGGGGACATGCCTCCTTCAGCTCTTTGCTGCCCAGGTGATATTCCCCACTCCTCAATGTGACTGTAAGCTACTTATCTTCTGTCTTACCAGCTAATAACCCAGACCTTTAACAACTTCCATATTGGCAGAGACATCCACTCTCATGGAACGCATGAAGAATTCAGTTTGGCTTTTGAGTCCACACATCTTGGTTGTTGGTACTGTGTGTATGAAGCAGAAGGAACTCAGCTTTATTAAATGTACGAATATCAGAAGATGTGATCTCTGAAAGTGAGCAAGGTAGTTAGAATTTCACTTGCAGGATTGGACCCTTATGTTGTTATCGCCAGCGTGTTCATTACAGTTCCTTAAGCTTATTTCCCCTTTCTCCCACAGCCCCTTTATGCCAACAGTGTATGCAGGTCTTAAAGGCAGCTGAGTTTAAGTTCTAAAATCCTGAGGCTGCTTTAAATTTACATTGGACGCGTTCAGATTAGCCAGGAGCAAAAACAGTGGAATGCGGTAAGGTGGCTGATCCCCAGCCTGCCCCATTTCAGCACTTAGCACAGACCATCCAGAACAGAGGAACAAGCCCCCTGTATAGTTAGCATTATTGTATTATAGTCAGAGTTATTCACAGTTTGATAGTAATGTCTTGTTTCCATTAACACACAGCATTCCCCAAACTCACACCATCATCATGTCTTAATTGATCAGTTTTTCAAACAACTGTTCATTATTTAGGAACTAGAAGTACTAAGAAACATCCGGTTTATGAAATCATTCCATTACCAGTTAAAGTGCAATGCCAAGCATTATAAAATGCCAGGCCTAGGACTTCTAAAGTTTCCCAGCGTCATCTACATCAACAGCATGTGTAAGACTCAGAGCATAATAATTTCCACTTGAATTATACAGTCTTCAGACATGATCCCAAGAGATGCTCAGTGACTCTGCCTAAAGATATTTGTTTGCATGAATTAAAAGTCAGCTGAACCTCCTATAAATACTCTTCCAAGATAGAACACAAAATTTTCAAAACGGATTAATCATTTTGGGTACCTAGATTCAGACACCTTAAAGGGGCCTAATTTTCAAAGAGTGGATACTAAGCACTTTCTGAGATCATTTAGGGCAGGGATCGGTAACCTTTGGCACGCGGCTCACCAGGGTAAGCACCCTGGCGGGCCAGGCCGGTTTGTTTACTTGCCGCATTGTCAGGTTCAGGCGATCCCGGCTCCCACTGGCCACAGTTCGCCGCTCCAAGCCAATGGGGGTGGCAGGAAGCGGCGAGGGATGAGGGATGTGCTGGCTGCCACTTCCCGCCGCCCCCATTGCCCTGGAGCAGCGAATCGCAGCCAGTGGGAGCTGCGATCGACTGAACCTGCCAACACGGCAGATAAACAAACCAGCCCAGCCCACCAGGGTACTTACCCTGGCAAGCCGCATGCCAAAGTTTGCCAATCCCTGATTTATGGTATCTTAAGCCAAAAACTGAAGCATTGAAACTTACTAGTAGCTTTTGAATACTTTTTCTTTTTCCACCATCCTCTGCTCAATTCTACCACATTTACTACACTCCCCATAAGTACCTTTAAAAAGTTTCTTCATCAGTTGGACCTGCCCACAATAGGAACAGAAATGGAAGAATTTTAGCAGGAGCATTATTTAAATAAACAAATGTTAATTTTTCTACTTCAAAGACAATATATTAAGAGGACCTTGTCATCTATGTGGCTTGACACTATAGTGATTGGTGTCATGTATTGGAGCAGGAGTAATTGCTGAGTGGAGAATAAAACTAATGGCTTAAAAAGTTATAACAGTTTTCTTTATCCCTTTTTTACTATTCTGCTGAAATAAAATTTCAGTGCTCAGAACTCCTATTCGATACACACACCAGAAACCAGGCAGCATCATTGCAGCTTCAACCTCCTATATGAGTTGAATTTTTCAGACTTAAAATAAGAGAACAACAAGTGACCTTAACAGACAGGGCCTGATTCTGAAAAACCTATGGGGGGGTTAGCTGAGGAGCATGGCATGTTATCTTGTTTGACAGATGGCTCACAAAACACTGAACCTCTGCCTTTAAGTGCAGCACTTCACTCTCATCAAGTGAGTCGAATACTGAAGTGCTTAAGACCAATTGCCTTTCCAGTTTTTTTTTTTTTTTTTTTTGGAGACTGCTGTAGATGTTGTACTTATCACTGTACTAGATATCTCCAAGATAATGGTGCATAGGGTTTAAGGAATGAACTAAGAAATGGATGAATAGCAAATAGCTCTAGTGAATTTGTATACTTTGAAAAAAACATATGCTTCGTGCAAAGTTTCTTGATTTATTTTGTTACATAAACACATATGGTTATTTGCAATAAGTACTGAAATGTGGTATTTATTAATTGTATTGCACCATAAATATACACAGAGTTTTATTTAAAAAAAGGGGGGGGACCTACCCTAGGAAAAAGCTTAGAAGTCCCTAACCCTATCAATTGCTGGGCATCCACAGTTTATTATGGACCTGTTCCACAATGCATTCAAGTCTATGGAATGACTCCCTGTGACTTCAGTGGGCTTTGGATCAGGGCCTACAATCAACTGGAGTAGAAGGCACCCAGGACATCCTCAGAGGAGCTCAATATCTAACTACTCTCACTGAAATCATTGTGAAGTAGAGTCTCTAAGAGAAAAACAACAAAACATAAATGTGTAACATAACTTCAGATGTCAGAGCCTGTGGAAGCAACATGGTTGAGGAAATGTTTGTGGGAAAATTTGAGTTTAGGGATGGATTTGAAGGAAATGAGTGAATATGTCTGGTGACTAGGAGGTGTGAGGCTGTACCAGAGATAGGGGCCTAGACAAAAGGCTATTGAAGTCAATGGGAGCTTTACCGTCACTTCAATGGTAGCAGCATTATGTACATATGGAGCAGCAGAGAGAAGACTGATGGTATGTCTACACTGGAGCTGGAAGGTAGAATATCCAGCTTGGGTTGACATACCTGCACTCTCTCTGATCAAACTAGCATGCTAAAGATGGCAGTGTAGCCACAGTAGCAGTGGGAGGAACTAGCTGCTCTGAGTACCTAAGTTTCAGATGGGATCATACTAAGTGCGGCTAGCCTGCCCCACCTCTCATGCCACCAGAGCTACATTTCTATTTTTAGTGCAGAAGCTCAGTTAGAGCTAGCATGAGTATGTCTACCCACGCTGGAAATTATACCTTCTAGCTCCAGCACAGACATAACCCAAGTATGTGCAGTTAGGAGCAGCCCACTGAATTACTTCTTAATATTTACAATTGGGAGATTCCTTGGGAAATAAAACTCTCTCCATTCATCCCTTAGATCCATCTCCAGCCCCACATCTCTTCAGATAGCTGAGTCTCACTGAGTTTAGCCCTTCCACTCAGGCAGCAGAGCCACTGGTTTCCCATATTTGAAAGTGAAATTTTTCATGACAGCTGGATTTTTCAGAGGGCTTATACGATGCAATAATCCACCTCCTATCTTTGTAGGAGGCAGCTGTTAATGCTGTCACTCATGACTTAAACACTTCATGTTCTCCGAATGCAAATGCGCATTAATAAATGGAGGGACAGATTTATACATCCACGGATGAACCATCTACTCAGGACAGTTTAACACCTATTTTTTCAAACCAATATTTCAGAATTAATAGTGAGTTTTTCAGTTGTATATTTTCGAACAGACTCAAAATTCTCTACATGATAAACCTTTAAAAAAATCTTTAAAATAAATTTATCCAGCATATAAAAAAAAAGTGTACCACCAATAGCATTAGAGACAAAGGGCCTGATTCTCCTCTCATCCTGGCAAGAGGACATGATCTAAGTACCACTGAAATGAATGAGAAGACTGGCTTCAGTGGGAGTTGGACGAGCCCCCAAATCAGGCACAATTCTATTGAAGCAAATGAAATTACATGGATGTTGAAGCAGTGTGAGAGAAGAATCAGTCCCAAAGGCACAATTTATCCCCAAGACTAATACAGGAGGATAGTGACTGTACAAACTGCCCTGTGTGTCTGTGCCAGGGAGTTTCAGTCTGACCTGGAAGGCCTACTTGAGGAGGTGAGCAGCAGTTTGGTTCCCAAGATCCCATTAATTTGTTGGCCTTTCTGCTGAGGCTACTGCAAGAGTGCTAATTACAGCCAAAGGTGAGGGTGCTGGTACGTGCTGTGGATATTCATCCATGTGGATTAATGCCAATTAAATTATCTTCACAGTTGTAACATGATGTTTTTAGTTTACTTTGAGGAAGAAAAAATGAATCCAGGATTCATTTTTATATTTTGGGTGCAACATCTTGATTCAGAAAGCTTGTTTAACACTGATGAGAACAGGAGGGCAGATGCAGCAATTTGCCATTCCAGACCATTCTTTGACAGTGAGCAGACACCCTATTTAAAAATGTACCGAGTGACTTGAAAGGTTTCCAGATAGCAGGGATTTGAATGCACTTGCTGGGCTGACATTTGCTCATCTTTTATGCTCCACTGCAAAACCAGAAAATCATTACTCCATTTATAATTACAAATGTCCTCATTTGGGTGAAGGTCTGGGGGGACATGCTGGGAGCTATGGAGAGAAACCCACATGCTGCACCTCACACAGTATTAAATAATAAAGTTGGTGTGGCAAGTTTTAGATGTTGATTTACTTGTAAAAAACATATCTATCTATGAAATATATTACTAGCAGGGAATGTCTTATTCATAGCCATTTACACTAAGTGTTTTAAAGAAAATTGTTTCAGTGATTTCTAAATCCAAATCTTATAATACTAAACAAAAGCACAAATGAGCAGCTAAAACCAGATATAAAATTCTGATGGGTAGAAAGCAAAGCATATTCCACAGGCCTTGTGAAATCAAGAGGACTTCTCACAGTATCCTGAATCTGATGCATAGAACATTAGTCTTTCCCTTCAGGTATATTTTTATTCCCTACAGCAACAAAATAAGGCCTGGTGATTAATTTCCTAATTTCACTACTGGTGCAGAAATACCTTCTCAACAAGAGAGAGGTGAGAGGGAAAAAATAAGGAAGGATTTAATCAGCCTCCAGCGTAGTTACATCCTATATTACACAAAGGATTTCAGATGGGAGGAAAAAAGTTTTGAAACATTAAACTTTAATGAGCAAATCAGTCAAACATATTGCTGTATCAACAATAACCTGAGCCTCATAGGGAGAAAGGCAAGTTGTTTCATCAATCTCACCAGATAAGTATTGTCATTCACATTCACCTTTTATTAAATTTACCTGCCTTGTGCGTACATGAACAATATTCCAGTGATATCAGTCAATGCCAGGCCATGACAAAATATTGATAACATTCTTCCAAAATTCCATTCCGCTGAGGGAGATTGTTTTCTGCAGTAGATTTTAAATACTCCACTTCTACTAATTCCTCATGCCATATGCTTGTGGAAATCCCAATGCAACGTATGGACAATTCCATACAGGAGTCATGACACAAATCCTCAGCTGATGCAAACTGGCATAGCTTCATTGAATTCAAAAGAGCTGCATCAATTTAGATCAGTGGAGGATACCGCTTTATGTATGAACATATACTTTCAGCCATAAACTGCTAGAACACAATACTGCTTCTCTCTCCATCAGACCTGGTCAAAAAAATGGAATATCTGTCCAGCAAAAAAACTACAAGATTTTGAAATTTGGTTTCATCTCAGATCGGGATGAAAAGTGAAAAATCTCTGATTTTTAATGTGAAACAAAATATTCCAAAAGTATTTCATTTTGACTTCATTGTTTTGACTTTTATATTATAATTGGGTGATTTTTTGGGGATGAATACTTTATTCAATGAAAAATGCAGTTTTAGTCAATCCAAAACTATTTGCAATTTTGACTTGAATAGTTTCAGCCTTTCACAAAATAGACAGAGAAGGAGGTGGGGTTGATGGTGCTGCTGTCCCTTCTATAACCTCCCCCCCATTGTTAGGGCATTCACCTGGAATGTGAGTGACTCAAGTTTGAATCTCTGCTCAGGAACAGATCTGAAGGACTTTTTTGATTCAACAAAAATTCAGAAAAAAATAGATTTGAACCAACATTAACTTTTCAGAACTGCAAGCAAAACAAAAATACCAATATTTGCCCAGCTCTAATTATTTATAATATATAAAAGTCAAAACAAAATGTTACAACTTTATCAAAACTAGATGTTTTGACTTCCTATTTAAAATTTAGACAAAAATCAATATGACATTTCAGTTTAGTGGAATCAGCATTTTCTGATGGAAAACTGGCTGGAATTCACCCCATGTTTGGTTTATTTTGAGAGCTTAAGTGTGATTTAAAAGTGGATAGTCCTACTGCAGGCATTTCTCACCAGGGTGAATTTCACTCTATTAATTTCCATACTGCACTGAGAAATCCCAATTCCAGGCATTAGGCTGAAGGAGGCAAACTGTAACAACTTCATTTAACTGAGATGCTAATATATTTAACTCCAATTAATTATTTACTAAACTACTATGCATATGTTTTAAAAGCATAACTTAGTTCATGCTGATGCACTAGATCTATGCAATTCTCTTTAGAAGGGAGACTCGGGGGACAATCAGCAACTGGTTTGGGGGACAAAAGAGAGAACGTATGTACGTACATGCGTGCATGCGACACATACTGGGTAAATTTATCATGCCCTCCTCAAGTGGGCTGACCACAGAGGATAAAAAGCTACTACTTACATCAGCTTACAGAATTACTTCCTTAACTCATATAACCAAAATGTGTGCTCATGGTACTGAAGGTCAAAGGTTCAATTCCCACTAAGGCTCTGTGGGTGGAAGAATTTTGTTACTCAAGGAAAGGCCTTCAATAGGAGTTATTTCAGGGAAGATGGTCCATACCCTCCCCTTCTATATCTATGTTGCACTCCTTTTGTCTCTCCCACTGCAGCCCCTTTCTTTCCCATGCTTTCACTGCCTGTTTGCACCTTCCTCTTCTATTATGTGGGTAACGTCCCTCTCCCTCCTCTTCCATTCCACCGTGTATGGAGGCGGGAGTAAGGGATGGGGGGCAGAAACTGATCAGTAGGTTCTAGAGAGTTCACTGTGCTGTCTCTGTAGCGATGATCACAGTACAGTGCACGGCAAAACAGCTTGGGGAGTGTGAACAATGGGAGAAAAAAAACAGTAGAGCAGATTGCTGAAGCACTGGTGAGGGAAATCAACCAAAAACAACCCCTTAGCGGAAAGCCACACTGGTCACAGCTCTGGAGGCTCTACAAACTAACTGAGTTTTATGGTCTCCAGGTTCTTGCCTGGAGATAGCAGTGAAGCTGAACAGACCCCACTGTGATTTGTGAACGTCGACAGCAGAAGCCTATAAATGGCTCATTAAAATGAACATTAGATGGCTACATGCTAATTATGGCTAAATAAGGTATGCAAATGGCCTGTGACATTACTCATTTAGCGAATCAGAGACTGTAAAGTAATTCAGAGCATACACAAACACACACCCAAGGGCAGATACTGACTGCATCATCCAGTGGTTCTTGTTCAAACACTCAGAACAATGATGCTGCAAACAGAAAGTAGGGAAGAGGTAAGACTGACTAGTCCATCTCTATTCAGAACTGAATGCTGATATTCAAATCAAAGTAAGAATCCCTAAAAATGATTTGAAAAAGCAGAACACTTCGTTTTCAGTTACAGTGGTGACACCTCCTTTTTTTAAATACTGAACAATAGAAAATGCCAGTGTAACCTGAGAATGTTATAACATTTAACTTTCAAGCCATGCTGGGTTACTACTCCTCCAACCTCCTCCTACACCTATAGTCACATTTTTTTAAAAAGTGTCCCCAACCCCCGCGATTTTACCTGAATCAGTTTTGGGGCCTCAGTAAAAGCCTGTTTGGGGGGAGGAGGGAGAGAGTGGAAATCAGGCTTTAGATGTCACATCAGTCACTAAAAATTGTGTCACAGAAAGCCAGTGGCTACCATTGGCAATTTATAGCTGTACTCTAAGATTGCTAAAAAAGGCTGATAGCACATTTCATTCCTTTCTACACAGGCCTGGGAGCAACTCACTGTTTAAAAGACCATTCTGGAAAATAGGGTTTGAGGCCAAAGCCTCTGCTTTTCCACTTGCTAATGGAAACTTTCACAGAAGTGTTCCTTTTGGGTGGACATTTCTCACTTTGGGTCTCAGATGAATGACAAACAACATTAGCAGGGTCACACTGGACTTAGAGGATCATGCACTCATATAGCTACCTGAACGCCCATGTTGACATGGCCTTTCAAGGGAACTGCTTTTTCAAAGTGAAGCTAAACCACCAGCGTCCAACCATAGTATTTGAAAAGGTCAAAAGGCAACAATCAATAATTCAGAAGAGACTCTTGATTCTGTTCTGCTGTGCTCCTGGTGGCACAAGGGAATAGAAACCACTCCCAAGGCCGGTATACGGATTGCCCAACATTAGATCTAAAGTCTCTCAAACCTCAGGGAAGTATGGGTCTGCACATGAACCCACTTCTGGGCATAAGGGCTGCTAAATCTCATAAGACCCAGGAAGTGAGGGTGGAGTTGTTCCCTTATGCACAGCATACTGCCCATAGCTGGCTGCTGTAGAAGCTTTGTACATGACTTAAAATACACATTATTGGATATGCTCAACAGATCATCTCGCACTTTTCCAGTATTGCCAAATGCAAGTGTTCAAAAATATGGCTGAAGTAAGGAGATTAAAAAAAAACTCATGATTTGTAAGCATAAGTAATTAAAATTTGGAGTACAGCTGGTGAAATCCCTTATGACAAAATTTCCTTTGGTTGAAATACGCCGTTTTATCGGAGCCATATCGGTTTCCGGAATGATTTCATCTGGAAGGATTTTTTTTTTTTGCTTTTAAATCTGGTCACTGCTGACAGAGAGACAGACAGACAAAAAGACACTCCAACCTGAATCAAAAAGCTCAGGTTTTTGAGCTGAAAACCACCATTTTGACCGAATTCAGTTTCATGAAAACATTCAAAAATTGTTTTGTTTCAATGCTGAATGAAAACAAATTCCCAAACCTCAAAAACAGTTGTGAAACAGAATTGTTGACCTCCCGACAGCTTGAATGTGGAGTCCTTTTTATTTGCCTTCTGGCTTTTAACCCTTTATGGTTCACATTTTCATACTTGTCTTTGCAACTCTGAGTGCTAGAAACTTACTTTAAAAAGCTGACA
Organism: Trachemys scripta elegans; assembly: GCF_013100865.1. Lineage (NCBI taxonomy): Eukaryota > Metazoa > Chordata > Testudines > Emydidae > Trachemys > Trachemys scripta. Next base: position 29,153,235 of record NC_048307.1, read on the forward strand.
TTCTGGTGTATTCTCATGATGCTGGGGTCTAGATCTTTAAGAAAAAACACCAAATATAAAAACCATAAGAGTCAACAAGGAGATTTAGTTTTCTTTTAATGTTTCCTTATGTTTTTACTTTTTCCTCATTTTTTACAATGCTAAGCTGCACAATGTGTTTCTCAGAGGCTAAAATAGATAAAATTATTGAATATAAATGTTGAAATTAACTTGTAAAGCTGCCAAGTGCCACAATAATAAATCCAGGACCCTGTTAATCTTTTCCGACCCTGTAACTTCCATACTGTCTTCCCTTCTCTCATCTTCCACAAATACCTGAGAAAAAAAGGTTTGCAGCAGTCCCTGAAGATTAACAAATTTGAGCTCTGATGTGCCAAGTAATAGACTACCTTACTCGGACACATCAAGTGTTGTCCTCTATTAAACATCAGGTACAAGATGAGAAGGCTCAGTGGTCTCATCTGGTACGGGAAATCCAATGTTTCATGTCATTATGGGCTAGAAGTCAAGGGAAAGGGAAGTGCCATTTTACAGATGGGAAATGAGGCAGAACACCCAAGATCATACAGGAAATCTGTGGTGGAACTCAACCATGTTGTGCCAATGAACCCTGGAATATTCAAAGACTATTGTATTCATGTTATCAGTATCATATACATCTTCATGGGCTTGCTAGTTATTGTATTCCAGGCTCAGTGGGTGAGCTAAAGGATGCATCCTACCAGAACTAAAGTCAATAGGGGCTAGAGAGGTAATTAATGCAGATCCCCAATATTGAAAACAATACAGGTAGCACACCTTTTTTTCAAGTTTTACAACCTGGAGAATAGAAGGCAGGCTGGCTGACTTGGGACAAGAAACATGGCAGACAAAGGACTTGAAATTGCATACAATAAGCCTGGATAAGAGGAGGTGGTGTCTTGCAAGCAAACAACTGACACGAGGCTGTGACCAAGACAGACCGGTCTTGCAGAAAGGACTTGAAGTACTTTAAATCTACTAGAATCTCCATGGGGAAGCCAGGTGACCATCCAGTAAGCCAGGTATGCATATAAATTGCTTATTGTTTTAAGATTGTTCAAATCAAAAGTATTTAAGAAAAAAAAACTAACAGTGCTTTGTTTTACGGGAGCTGGCTGGTTTCTGAATAACCCTGTCATGGCCCCCCAAGAAAGCAGGACAGCAGTTATTGAACTGGACTCAGGGCTGCTGAAGTGACAGTGAATTGCAGGAGTCTGCAGCTTTCCAGTCTGGAAAGAGAGGATCACAAGATTCTCGGCTGGAGGCCTGAGATCTAAGCAGGGTGTCTTTATGGAGACAATGAATGGATCTCAGGTGCCATTAGCTCCAGAACTGTGACATACGTTACACTCAAATGTAAATATTTTCAAATATAAAGTAATTCAGACAAGGACATGCAGTGGAAAGCTTTTTAACATGCTCCTTAAATCCTCCTTTTAGTTTACATTCTTTTCTACCTCAACTAAACTGTTACAGTCCTTTGGGCTGATTGGGTCTTGGAATGTTGCTATCATGTCCCTACGATGGCATTTTGAATCACATATTAATTGACTGTTTAAGGAATGAAATGCTTCTCTTGCAATGATTTTTCATTTTGAGGCAGGCAATTATCTTTGAGGATAAAAATCTATAGCTCTCACAATTGCTGGACAATTAGTGAGGCTTAACAAAAATCCATGCAGGGCTTGCTATTGCAGTTATATATCAAAAGGTAAACTAATGCTGACTAGTTCTTTAGAGAATAGCATCTGCAAGCTGCTGTTTAAAATAAACCTGCTGCTAAAAGGGTTTGAGAAGATATTTTTGCCATTACATATGGCTTCTGTGTCTCTGATTCTAGAAACCTTCTTACTCCGATCTCTTTAAGTCTAATCTGTATCTACACCTTGTTTCTTTCATGACCTACAAAGAAAAATTGTTGTCCCTGGTTAGTATATATATTTGGTTCCTCTGGGAAATTGCCTTTTGAATCCTGTAAGGGTCCTTCACTTTCAAATTCAAACCCACAGAAGCATCTGAACAGGTCTAAAATGAATAACTTGAGGCTTTCCTTACTCTAATCCTAGAATCATAGAATATCAGGTTTAGAAGGGACCTCAGGTCATCTAATCCAACCCCCTGCTCAAAGGAGGACCAATCCCCAACTAAATCATCCCAGCCTGAGCTTTGCCAAGCCTGACCTTAAAAACCTCTAAGGAAGGAGATTCCACCACCTCCCTAGGTAACCCATTCCAGTGCTTCACCACCCTGCTAGTGAAAAAGTATTTCCTAATATCCAATCTATACCTCTCCCACTGCAACTTGAGACCATTACACCTTGTTCTGTCATCTGGTACCAGTGAGAACAGTCTAGATCCATCCTCTTTGGAACTCCCTTTCAGGTAGTTGAAAGCAGCTATCAAAACCCCCTCATTCTTCTCTTCTGCAGACAAAATAATCCCAGTTCCCTCAGCCTCTCCTCATAAATCATGTGCTCCAGACCCCTAATCATTTTTGTTGCCCTCCACTGGACTCTTTCCAATTTTTCCACATCCTTCTTGTAGTGTGGGGCCAAAAACTGGACAGAGTACTCCAGATGAGTCCTCACCAATGTCGAATACAGGGGAATGATCACATCCCTCAATCTGCTGGCAATGCCCCTACTTATATAGCCCAAAATGCTGTTAGCCTTCTTGGCAACAAGGGCTCACTGTAGACTCATATCCAGCTTCTCGTCTACTGTAACCCCTAGGTCCTTTTCTGCAGAACTGCTGCCTAGCCATTCGGTCCCTAGTCTGTAGCAGTGCATGGGATTTTTCCATCCTCAGTGCAGGACCTTGCACTTGTCCTTGTTGAACCTCATCAGATTTCTTCGGGCCCAATCCTCTAATTTGTCTTGATCCCTCTGTATCCTATCCCTACCCTCCAGCGTATCTATCACTCCTCACAGTTTAGTGTCATCTGCAAACTTGCTAAGGGCAGGGCTGCCCAGAGGATTCAGGGGGCCTGGGGCAAAGCAGGGGAGCTGCGGCGCTTGTACTCACCCAGCGGCGGTCCGGGTCTTCAGTGGCATTTCGGCAGCACTGAAGGGCCCCCCACCGCCGAAATGCCGCCAAAGACTTGGACCGCTGCCGGGCCAGGGCTCGCGGGGCCCCTGTGGGGCCTAGGGCCTGAGGCAAATTTCCTCATTTGCCCCCCCCCCCCCCCGGGCAGCCCTGGCTAAGGGTGCAGTCCACACCATCCTCCAGATCATTAATGAAAATATTGAACAAAACCGGCCCCAGGACCAACCATTGGGGCACTCCACTTGATACCGCCTGCCAACTAGACATGGAGCCATTGATCACTACCCGTTGAGCCCGGTGATCTAGCCAGCTTTCTATCCACTTTATAGTCCATTCATCCAGCCCATACTTCTTTAATTTGCTGGCAAGAATACTGTGGGAGACCGAATCAAAAGCTTTGCTAAAGTCAAGGAATACGTCCACTGCTTTCCCCTCACCCACAGAGCTAGTTATCTTGTCATAGAAGGCAATTAGGTTAGTCAGGCATGACTTGTCCTTGGTGAATCCATGCTGACTGTTCCTGATCACTTTCCTCTCCTTTAAGTGCTTCAGAATAGATTCCTAATCCACACTCCTGTATTAATATCACTAATTACTGAGGTCAACCCCTTAATTAATCTAATGCACTCAAGCAGAATGGGAGCTGCCCACACGCTTTTCTAGTGCAAACTAGTTACTAAGGGTACATTTTTCAAAAGCACCTAAGTGGCTTAGTTGCCTAAATCCCACCAAGAATAGCCATATTGGATCAGACCAATGGTCCATCTTAGGGCCTTTCTTACCCATACACAAATTATGCAGCTGCATACAGCACCAGGATATTTGGGGCATCACATTTCCTGGTGCCCTGTGCAGCTGCGTGCTGCTTCAGTCCCTCCCCCGTCTCTTCCCCATGGCTCCTGCCCCTGCTCCGCCCCAGCCCCGCCTCTTCCCTGCCCCCACTCCACCCCACCCCTTCCCCAAAGCCCCCACCCTGCTCGCCCCAGCTCCACCTCTTCCCACCCCTGAGGAGTGCAGCAGGGCCAGGCCTGCACTCACCAGCGGGAAGTGCAGCGACCCGGCCCCAGCTGCATCGCTGGTGAGTGCTGGGGGGTGGTTCCCCGCTGCCCCAAGCCAGCTCCGCCCCCCGCCCCTCAGAGGCCTGCTCCTCCCCCCCCCCCCACACACACCCCGGCGGGGTGGGGAGGAGGGCTGCATAGGGCCCCAGAATAGCTAGGGATGGCCCTGGTCCATCTAGCCCAGTATCCTGTTTTCCGACAGTGGCCAAGGTGCTTCAGAGGGAATGAACAGAATAGGTAATCATCAAGTGATCCATCCAACCCCAAATCCTGTTGAAAGTCAGTAGGACTTAGGCACTTCTGACAATTTTATCCTAAAGCAAGAAATCCATTACTCACTTTGGGGCTGATCCTGCAGGCCCTACACAAAGAAACTGCCATAATACTTCAGTAGGAGTTTTGCTAGAGAAGTCAGCAGGATTGAGCCCTTAATTCCAGTGGTTAGGTTGCTAGCCTAGGACTTAAGAAACCTGAGTTCTACTCCATGCTCTGCTATACACTTCCTCTGTGACCTTGGGGTCTGATTTAAAATAAAGGATTTAGGTGCCAAATTCCAATTGAAATCAGTGGGAGTTAGATGACTAAATACCTTAAAAATCTGGCCCTCAGATTCTTTATGCTTCAGTTTCCCATCTTCTTTAAGTGCTACCTTCTCAGCCACTGAAAATAAGGAAGGGAGCTGGTTGTATGTTAAAATTTTTCCTTGGAAACCAAATTTTCAAACAAAACAAAAAATCACTTGACAAAAATATTATATTTCTCATCTAAAACCCAAAACTACTTTGGTTTTTAAAAATTAAATATTTTCAGCAGCGACAACTGGAAGAATGTGGGGTTTTGAATCAGAAAAAAAAATACATTTTTATATTTATAACAAATTTCCAAAATGTTTCATGTGGGGAGGGGAGAGGAGAAGAGAGGGGGAAGTTTCCCAAATAGCTCTAATAAGGAAATGATATCTTTAGCACAAAGTCCCCCCTCTTCCAAGAGTTTCGTGAAAAAAAAAATTCAGATATTTCTAAGATAACTTCAGAGTGACAGCTTGTCCACTGCACTTCTTGTATTGACTGCATAACTATTCTCATGTCTGTCTAATAAACGTGTCCAAGTAATGGGATTGTCATTTACAAATTAAATTCAGTCCTGTGTTGGCCTATTCCAAAATGCAGGGCCCTCCAGCTATTTAACTGTGCCTAGTTGCAGCAGCACAAAAGTAGACACTGTTGATTGCATAGCTCATGTCATTAGTAGGACAGCCTTTTGCTAGACTCCTGCTGACCCCTAACCTCAAATTAACACTGCCCCTCAGATCACAGCAGTTGTGCTGACCCACAATTAATGGAATTTGTAGCCCCCGCCCCAGTGGGAACTAAGGCCCAGGAATTTAAGAACAGTCTATGGACAATCACTAATGGATCCTTGAAACCCATGTGCAGTGAATATTCATGCCAGTAAAACTGGCTCTTTCAAATTTTTGCGACATGTGAGCTCAAAAGGGGAACGAGCATGTCCAAAGCAAGAAAGTGAAAAACAATGGAAAATATGCTGCAGCACCTGCCCAGTTCTGTCTCTCATTTGCTGTTCCATAAATAGTTACACTGCCTTAGTGTTACACTTGACAGATTTGTTTGTTTACTGACTATACTACATTGTACCTCATTTACTTGATTTGACCCCTTTTAAGTTCCCAACCCAAAAGTTTTAAAGCTGTGCATCTCATTCTAGTGACCTGCAGGGGGCAGGTTTGTTTTGTGAACTGTGCTAGGTTTATTGCCAGCAGCCATTTCTCTTAGGTGGAATCATAGCAAGTGTCAGACTGAAATTTCAAGACAGATGTATTGATTACCAGAGCTCCTGGCTTGAAAAGACAAATACTGTAACAATTGCCGCCAGTTCCATTTCTGCCAGCATTTACAGCCATATATTCTTAGAGGCAAAAATCCACTTAAACCTTACTGTGTTCTGTTGCACATTATGATTTTTAGACAATTATTTTCAAACCGACAGATCTGTTCTATCTGTGATGAAATCCCAACCTTCTTTCTAGATACCACTGTACTTTAAGAAATGATGCCTCAGTAAAAACCCATTTAGAGACAATTCTGCATACACAAATTAGTATCTCTCCCTGCCATTCAATATTTTAAGACATTTGCATGACAATCATATTTCTTTTAAGAGTTCACGTGCTCCTGCTTCTTTTTCTCCCCATGAAGTTAATCTGCTAGTGACAACAATCATTTCTTCCACAGCAACCAATTGTGATGTATTACAAAGAGATCACTACCCTCAGGGTGATGAGCAAACAATGGGAGTAAATTATCTCTTCAACCCAAAGAGTCTAATTCCCCTTCCAGAGCAAAGAACTTTGGGTGCACAGGCTGGGAGCAGCAACCACAGACACAGGAGCCCTGATAATGACAGCAGCTCTGGATTCTGAGCTGTTTTGAGGGATTGGAAGACTCGCTGTTGCATGGGGCGGGCGGGGGGGAAACAGGGGAAATGTGGTAAAGGAGGGGCAACTGAGCAGAGGGTTCAGGAGTAGGCAAGGTGTGCTGAGAAGCTCAGATTTAGACTGCAGAGCATATGCACCATTAGTGATTAAACCACTTTCTGCCCTCTTGCACATGACACTTACAGTGACCAGTCCTCAGAAACAGGCCTGAATCGACCAAAGACCATAAGAGCGGTCATACAGGGTCAGACCAATGATCCATCTAGCCCAGTATCCTGTCTTTTAATAGCGTCCATGACCAGATGCTTCAGTGGAAATGAACAGAACAGGGTAATTTCAAGTGATCCACCTTCTGTCATCTGGTCCCAGCTTCTGGCAGTCAGAGGATTAGGAACACCCAAAGCATGAGGTTGCATCCTTGACCATCTTGGCTAAAAGCCATTGATGGACTTATCCTCCAGGAACCTGTCTAATTCTTTTTTTAACCCAAATATACTTTTGGCCTTCACAACATTCCCTGGCAACGAGTTCCACAGGCTGACTGTGCATTGTGTGAAGTAGTACTTCCTTATGTTTGATTTAAACCTGCTGCCTATTAATTTCATTCGGTGATCCCTGGTTCTTGTGTTATGTGACAGGGTAAACAACACTTCTGTATTCACTCTATTCACACTGTTCATGATTTTATAGAACTCAATCATATCCCCCCTTAGTCATCTTTTTTTCCTAAGCTGTCCCAGTCTTTTGAAATTTCTTCTCATATGGATACTGTTCCATACCCCTAATCATTTTCACTGTCCTTCTCTGTACTTTTTCCAACTCTATATCTTTTTGGAGATGGGGAGACTAGAACTGCATGCAGAGTTCAAGATGTGGGCGTTCCATGAATTTATATACTAGCAGGTTGATATTTTCTATCCCTTTCCTAATGGTTCCTAACATTGTTAGTTTTTTGACTGTTATTGCCCATTGAAAAGATGTTTTCAGAGAACTATACAGAATGATTTCAAAATCTCTTTCTTGAGTGATAACTGCTAACTTAAACCCAATAGTTCTGTATATATTGTTCTGATTATGCTTTCCAGTGTGCGTTATTATGCATTTATCAACACTGAATTTCATCTGCCATTTTGTTGCCCAGTCACCCGGTTTTGTGAAATCCCTCTGTAACTCTTTGTAGTTTGCTCTGGACTTAACTTTCTTGAGTAATTTTGCATCTGCAAATTTTGTTACCTCACTGTTTACCCCTTTTTCCAGATCATTTATGAATATGTTGAACAGCACAGGTCCCAGCACAGATCCTTGGGGGACCCCACTACTTCTCCCTCTTCACTGTGAAAACTGACCATTTATTCCTACCCTTTGTTTCCTATTGTTTAGAAAGGTCTGATCTAGTATGACAAATCCTGTATCATGATGAAAAGTGAACCATGAATTTGTGGATAACTAATACGCATTCCATAACAGAATGACTCAATTCCGCAATTTATATATTCCAAATGGGATCATTACTCCAGAATTTGCCTTCTAAATGATAATTACTGTATTACTTACTGTAGCTCAGCATTGGTCTCTTACTTTTTGCTATTATTATAATCTCATGAAATTAGGATTTGTATTCCAAGATGAATTAAACAGTGAAGATTTTGCTGGTACATTAACCAATTCATAGCATCTTCTAGACAGATACTGCAGCCATCATCTTACCACATGCATACATCCATAAGGAACTCATAACCTTTAGCTCCAAAGGAGAAGAAGCCTCTAACCGGTAATAAAAAAAAAAAAAAAAAAAAAAACATCATTAGTTGAGTTAGGAAATTGAAAAACAAAACAAAAACCCACCTTGAACAGATCTGATAGCTCTTTATAGTCCATCCAGTAGAGGGCAGTGTTTCACATACACAAGCCAGATTACTGCATTAATAGTTGATTTTTACATACAAATCAAAAACTATATAAATCAGTAACACTTTTTAAAAAAAAACCTAAAACCTTGCACCTTGAGAAGACATTTCTTGTGTGTCTGATAGATTTCAGCTGTACTATGCTTTATTCATATTTTGCAGCTATTCCCTGCCAAGAAGCAGATACTTCATAGATGTATTATTTATAGCTACAGCACTTTGCAGTGACAAATTGTACCTTTACATATATCAGCTAAATAATAACCATAGGTATCAATGATACCAGTTAAATGTCCAGTTAAATGTCCTGCCCATCTTCAAAATAATATCTACAAGTCAAGATAACATCAGAATGCGTTTTCATCAGGCAGAGGATGAAGTTTGTACTCATCATGTTACTAAAACTATTACAGGTATTTCATGAGGTCTGCTTTCTTTATTCAGTGTGAAGTTTCTGATTACTAAATATTAGCCTTTCTGAGGTGTCATAAGGTTGTTAGTCTCAACCATTTAACTTTTATACAAATACACACAAAAAGTCAGAAAACAGAAGCTGGCTGGAAGTGAAAAAAAGAACCACAGGGTTAATATGAACACACTCCATTCAAGGACCGTAAGTCTGAATGTAGCAAGGAGAAGTTTAAAGCCTAATTTAGAGACTCAGTGAACAAGATTCAGATAGGAGATGCCATCTCACAAACGACATGCAATTATTAGGTTACTGAGCTAAGGTTTAGTGATATACTTTAATCAGGCTAACACTGAAGTGCACTGCCTTATTTAGAGATAGGAAAGAAAGATTTAACCGGCTTGGAGGAGGAGGAGGATCTAAAATTCATTACTTTAAGTGTCAAGTGAGTTTTCTGGAAGGATATAAAGTAGTTCTGACTGGATGAGGAAAATGTTATTTCAAGACTTGGACACACTGTCTTTCCCCAACCCTCACATTGACCTAGTTGCCTGAAAAGCAAACAAAGAAAAACCAAACACACCTCCAGCAACTTTCCTTTTAACAAGCTCTCATGTTTTCCATTTCCCCTTCAGCTTTTATTTTCTTTGTTTCTCTTTCTTTAAAAAAATTAAATACTTCTCCAACAGTTTGACTGAATGCAGATCAAAGTCTCCCCCTTCGCATGCCTCTCTTTCTTCCCTGCATTAGTCAGGTCTACAGCACCAGCACGCCTGTTGCTCTTGGTGAGTTAGTTCAACCAGTCATGGCTGTATGAGCACAGGCACCACCGTCATCAACAGGCAGTTAACTGCAGACCTTCAGCGCTTACCAGTTAAGCCAAAGGAACAAGGCCTTGCTGGTATTTGAAAGTTGTACCTTATCTTCAATCAATGGAAGCTGCCATCGATAAATTATATCAGATCAAGCAGAAAGATCTGTCTGGTTTGCAACCAACACAACTCCATATCTGTGGGAGTTAATCAGGTTAGTGGCTGTGTGAGTACATCCCATTTCTGATTTAACTAAACTAGCTTGAGTACTTGTTCAGCTCCATACTTATGCTGCACCCATTACCTCAGTTACATTTGTGTAGCTCTGTCAGAGCAACTTGCCCTTGTTCCAGCCTGGTGTCTGTCTCAGGAGTAGACAAGTTCTCATCTGCTCCAGCCATTGGTCAATGATAACCTTCCTGTAAATATTAAGCAGTTGGGACTACATGCTCCAGCGACCGAGGACGCCCAGGACTATGATGCAGGACCAGGGCAATGCATATTGTATAGTGACAAAACTTTGGATTTGGCATCTCTATTAGTGTCTGCATGCAATGTGAGTTGTATACATTTGTCAGAACTATTTAAACAGAGGGATAACTTTTGGCCCAGAGGAACCTGGCACAGAGGAACGCAGAAAGAATCAGACATGTCACTTCTAAGCTGCCTGGTACAGTGCGGGATAGGACTGCTTAGCTAGTTTTGTTAAATCATAAATTGGATGCATCTACACTGCCACTCAACCATTGCAACTCGCATGGATATGAAGTCTTGTCAATTGTGAGCCAGACTAATTTAATATAGATTAAGGCTAGAGAGCGTCAATGTGAGTGTGGATGCAAGACAGATCCTACTGATATAAGAAAGGTTACACTGGAGCAATCTTCCTATATAGGCATGGCCTAAGTAGTACTTACAGGATGGTCCTGAAGACGTAGCATAACACTTGATCACACCCACTAAGCTAAGTACTACATACTCCCCTATCTACACAGCTCCCACGCATTTGTTGCCCATATACGTATAGAGACCACAGTCATTATAAGGGGTCAAGTTGGGGACTTCCAATGCTCTATATCTAGACCTAAAGGAGAAGCTCCCATTAGCTGGGGCTCAATAACAAGCACTTATCTTCACTGGGACTGGCCACAACAGCGAGCCAAGGTCGTAAGCCAATATAATTTAAGAGAACTACTTAAATGCTACAAACCAGAAGATTCCTTAGCAGATCCATGGTCACCAGTAGGTATGGAAGATCCTGTCCACTCTTCCTGTTCCAAGGTGGCCAGGGCGGAGGAGGGGAGCAAAGGAGGAATGATGCTGTCACCAATGGGATAATTCCGTGGAAACCAGTGGTGGAGAGGGAGAGAATCATATTTTTACTGCCTCTCATTCGGTTTTATCATGCCTTCTCTGGGATCCAGTTATATGTTTGCAAAGCTAAGTTGTTATGCTGTGGCTGAGAAATAAATAGGGGCATACTATACTTGCCCTATTATACCAGCATTGAGTGACAGCACAGAAAGATGGTGAAATCAGATCCCCTTTTTTGGATGCAGACATTAATTTAACAGGGTTAAAATATTTTCATTCGGGACCTATCACCTGCATTACTAATTCCAGCAACTCATAAAAGGACCATTCATAGTGAATTATTATACAGTCCTATAGTTGCTTTTTAGCAATAAACTCTGTAACAGGAAATATTTCCTTTATAATGGCAACAACGTAATCTTTTATAGCATTTATCCTGCCAAGACATCACAAAGCGCTTTGACCTCTAAAACAGAGAAAAGAAAGAGCACAGGAACAACGTGATAGGGATACAAGAACTCTTTTTTCACCAAAACCAAGTACCCATTTATACATGTTGTTATCTGTTGCACGGAAAATGCAGGATGCAATTTAAAAAAAAAGTGTTCCTGCTTCTTAATTAAAGTCTGCATTGCTGATTCCAGGGATACAGTAAAAGGATGCACCTTTTCATCCAATGTTGCCATTCATTTAATATAGGTCCTACATCCTTTGCCAGGCATGAAGATGAACATTAAGTAATAGATGGAGCCATCTTGGTCAGAGGATAGGGCACTGACCAGGAGACTCCCTAGGATGAATTCTTCTTTCAAATGCTTGCAGTCATGCAAGACTGAGAGGATAGACAGACTAAGTTAAGGCACAGACCATCCTAGGTTCTACTCCCTGTTCTCTCACATTGTATGTGTACTTGGGAGAGTCACTGCATTTCTCAGTGTCTTAGTTTCCTTATCTGTGCAATGGGTATAATATCTGTCCACCTTTGTAAGACTGAGACCTGCATATGGGAAGTTAGATGTTAAGTGTTACCAGGGAAGGAGCATTCTTTAGTGAGAAATGAGAAACACGGTTCTTATGAATTCTGGGGCAGTAAGGAAATGGGAAATTCAGACCACCAGGAAAGTATGAAGCGAGACAGGGTGTCCACAGAAATTGGAAAGACCTTTTAGAATTATTACCAAAGAGTAAGTTTGCCCCAATGTGAACTTTCCTCCAAGAAAGCATCTTGCTAATTAGAATTCCAGCTCATTGCATGATGAAGCATACACATGTTTTCTTGCTTAGGCAACACCACCATCAGGAGTGGGATGGGGGAGACCTACACAGTGGACTTGCCTCTCTGTCCTTCTAAACTTATCCACATTCAGACAATAGCACAATCTGGCCATACCGTCGGATTATTGTCAGACTATTGTCCAGCAGACTTTATTTTTTAAGTGACAAGTGTATTTAACTGCGTTTATGTCTATGTAACTATTATTAGGACAAGTAATGTTCTAGTAGAAGTAGTAAGAATTTATTCTCTTGAGATTAACAAGAAATTAAATTATATATTGTTATTTACGAAATCATCATTCTGGGGGAGGTTTAGGTGGTATATTAGGAAAACCTTTTTCACTAGGAGGGTGGAGAAGCACTGGAATGGGTTACCTAGGGAGATAGCTGCACTCTAATGGATAATCACTGTCAACTTTGGATTGTTATACAAGTTATTTTGCAACTTACAGTGTTGGAGGGAAACTGACGAGCTCTCCAACAAAAATAAAGAGGCTTTAACAGCATCATATACTGTATTCAGCGGTATGGCAAATTACAAGATTAAACATTTCACTGTTTAATATGCATGGAAGCTTATTCAGAACTGAGTGTGACTATCAACTGCTAGGAAGGAATGAAAAAAGGCAATCAAACCTCCTGAACTGGGAAGCAGAAGAGAGTTTATTGACCCTATAAAGCCGGTGCATGGTTTGAATTCTGAAAACCTTGTGTGATAGCCCTTGACCTTTTTGTTTTCCCCTCCCCTTTTTATGTCACGTGATGGCCCGTCTCATGTAATATATCCCCACCCCCTCCTGGGAATACTCAGTTGTATAAGAAAAAATGTTCCTTTCCATGTATATTTGGATGAGTACAATTTGATCCCTTATGTGTTCATGAAAAAAGTGAACACAATACATGGATACAACTGTACTTGTCCTAATAAAGTGCCAATTCTCTGAGGAAAAAGTAATATTTAATCCTAGGACCTGCTTGCATAGAAGAATTAATTCTACCTTAAAGGGAGCTCTCAAGATGACATGTTTATTTGCCAAAACCATCTGTATGCACAACTTCATGTTCTTGCCTTCAACGCCCTTCGAAGGCAATTTAACCCTGCTCTTTTATCTTCTCTCAAGGTTTGACAGTCACTGCTTCTCCTATGAGCTCCTTCTTGCTTTCTCCCTTTACATATGGGACCAGGTCCCAGATAAATCTTTAAAAACCATCTCCTTGTCCCCCCCAGTTCCCTCCTCCATAAAGCATACAATGAGCTGCCATCTGCTAATGGCTAGTCAGGTGGTGAGTTGCAATTACTTCCTCTTACAGGGCATAATTCTTAGCCTTTCTACTATTTTTATTATCTAGACTCCACGACACCCCCTTCTCCCCACCACACACACAGCTTAGCTTGATCGTCTCTTAGACTTCAAGTTCAGTGGGTAGGGTCTGTCATTTACTCTGTGCGCATAGCACGATGAGGCCCAAACTTGTTGGTTGGCTTCCAGGCTGTACTGCAATGTTTATTAATAATAATAACAAATATGCCAAAGTATATGAGCATGGACAAAGTAAATTCATTTTTAAATTGGAGCAAATTGTTCATTTAAAGGCATTTGCACAGGTCTTCTGCTCAATTAAACATGATTTCCGGTTCAAAAAATTTCTTTGCCTAACAAGAGCATCGGAATGATTGTATTGGAATGGTGGTTAAATGGCTTTTCTATAGTCTATGACAACTCATGAAAAGCAATGCTGGGTTTCATATGTTCATTTAACTGGACAGACAGAGTTTCTGTTTTGCTATAAAATGCATCTTATTACCAGTCTATGGGCACATGTATAAAATTTAATTTAACAAACAACAATATGAATCAAAGAGTCCCTCACTCCTCCTCCTGGCCCCCCACAGTTCAATTACATGCCCCGCTCATTGCCTTCAGCACTCAGGCAAAAAAGATGGGGCTTGTATGTTTCCCTATAGCTCAGCAAACCCCCAGGAAAATCTGCACATAGTTGGACTAGTATGGGAAGTAAACTGAAGAGGAGTCAAGGGCCCTCCACTGTACATACATTGCTAGTAGGATCTTAATTTCAATTTGGTGTCTTTTAGCTTCAGTCCTGGCTGACTGCCACTTTCATAACAGTTAAAGGATCTCCGCACATGCTTAAACCAATTCCTATTCAGTTAAGCACATGCTTAGCACAAGCTTTAATTACAAGTGAATGGAACTTCAGCACATGCCAGAAGTGCTTTGCAAAACAGCAATAGACTGCTGAATTGGGCCCTTAATGTGCAGAGAGGCAGGTCTCTTGGGTAGCTGGGACACAAATAAAGTCAACACCTTGAATGGCACCTGGAAGCAAGAGAGCCAGAGCAGATGGCAAAGAGTTGATATAATGTGCTCGACATCTATCTCAACCAAGCAGGCAAACACTACCTAAGGCTCACACACGGCCTTCAAAAGGTAGACCCATGTATAATAATCAAATATGGAGGTTAAAAAGGCATGGGTGATGTCAGTAAGATGCAGATGAATCATAGTTGCAAACACCTATCCAGACAACTAGAAAAAGCCATCAGTGCCAACTGAGGCTTCACAAGCAAAGGACAATCAAACACTTCTAGTCACTGTGAAGGGGTCGTGCCATCCTCTCTCCTTCCGCTTTGAGGTAGCTATTGTCCAGGTACAGGAGGAAGCCATCACTGCAGCCAGGGCAGGCAATGCAGACACCGGGTTTACATCTAAATTATTGTGTGGGGGTATGAAAGAAATGAACCTCCATTATCACCATCCTCTAGGCACAGATAAGTCCAATATATTGGCGCAGGGGGAAGCTATATCCCTGGGGAGGAGGAGATGGGATTAAAGGGGCTCCTTAGCTGCTACAATATGTTGGCTGGCTAGGTTAATTCATTGTTTGGATACGATTCATTTCTGCTGCTGGGTAGTCAGTAAATTACATTTTTAGTACAACTCATCAAAAAGTTTTAAAGAACAGCTTTCTGCTGGAAAAATCCTGTTTCACTGAAATTCAAACATTTTGCAAGAACATGTCATTTTAATGAAATTTTCAGCAGAAAAAACTTGAAACTATTCTAACTGAAGTGACAATTTGTTTTGGTTTATTAAAAACATTTACAACTTTTAATTATAAATATAATATTTTAGAATTAAGTATTTACATTATATTATAAACATTTCAACATTATTGAAATTAAATGTTTCAATAAGGTTGTTTTGATGTTTCTGAAACAAATATTTCAGAATTTCTGTTCTACAGTCATTTTCAAAATTTTTGATTCTTGTCCCAATTCAGGATGAAAGGAAATTTCAAAATGTTATTTCCCATGAGATGAGAATTCCATTTTCCAACCTGTTCCAATTTTAGGACATCTACCACTTTTAAACATATACATTTTAAATTATTTACAAGTTTCAGAGTAACAGCCGTGTTAGTCTGTATCCGCAAAAAGAAGAACAGGAGTACTTGTGGCACCTTAGAGACTAACAAATGTATTAGAGCATAAGCTTTCGTGGACTACAGCCCACTTCTTCCGAAGAAGTGGGCTGTAGTCCACGAAAGCTTATGCTCTAATAAATTTGTTAGTCTCTAAGGTGCCACAAGTACTCCTGTTCTTCTTT
>NC_048307.1:29174029-29252192 GCF_013100865.1 Trachemys scripta elegans
CCAAGTTAAAGAAGTATGGGCTGGATGAATGGACTGTAAGGTGGATAGAAAGCTGGCTAGATCGTCGGGCTCAACGGGTAGTGATCAATGGCTCCATGTCTAGTTGGCAGCCGGTTTCAAGTGAAGTGCCCCAAGGGTCGGTCCTGGGGCCGGTTTTGTTTAATATCTTTATTAATGATCTGGAGGATGGTGTGGACTGCACTCTCAGCAAGTTTGCAGATGACACTAAACTAGGAGGCGTGGTAGATACACTAGAGGGTAGGGATCGGATACAGAGGGACCTAGACAAATTAGAGGATTGGGCTGAAAAAAACCTGATGAGGTTCAACAAGGACAAGTGCAGAGTCCTGCACTTAGGACGGAAGAATCCCATGCACTGCTACAGACCAGGGACCGAATGGCTAGGTAGCAGTTCTACAGAAAAGGACCTAGGGGTCACAGTGGATGAGAAGCTGGATATGAGTTATCAGTGTGCTCTTGTTGCCAAGAAGGCTAACGGCATTTTGGGCTGTATAAGTAGGGGCATTGCCAGCAGATCGAGGGACGTGATCGTTCCCCTTTATTCGACATTGGTGAGGCCTCATCTGGAATACTGTGTCCAGTTTTGGGCCCCACACTACAAGAAGGATGTGGAAAAATTGGAAAGAGTCCAGCGGAGGGCAACAAAAATGATTAGGGGTCTGGAGCACATGACTTATGAGGAGAGGCTGAGGGAACTGGGATTGTTTAGTCTCCAGAAGAGAAGAATGAGGGGGGATTTGATAGCAGCCTTCAACTACCTGAAGGGGGGTTCCAAAGAGGATGGAGCTCGGCTGTTCTCAGTGGTGGCAGATGACAGAACAAGGAGCAATGGTCTCAAGTTGCAGTGGGGGAGGTCCAGGTTGGATATCAGGAAAAACTATTTCACTAGGAGGGTGGTGAAACACTGGAATGCGTTACCTAGGGAGGTGGTGGAGTCTCCTTCCTTGGAGGTTTTTAAGGCCCGGCTTGACAAAGCCCTGGCTGGGATGATTTAGCTGGGAATTGGTCCTGCTTTGAGCAGGGGGTTGGACTAGATGACCTCTTGAGGTCCCTTCCAACCCTGATATTCTATGATTCTATGATTCTAACCTGCAGCATTCTTTTATTTTCACTCCACATATTCCCTTCTTTGAAATCTTACCCAGCGTTTTAAAAAATGCACTGCAGAAAAATAACTAAGTATTGTAAAGAAATTCCTCTATGTAACGATGAGTTTATGCCAACTTTTCTGAAAGTCTTGAGGAAAACACTGTTAATGTGTGGGTAAAAACTCATAATTCTCAGACACAGAACCTTGTATTTAGCATCAGAAACAGGGTACTGCATGTAGTGACCAATGCTGGGCAAACCCTACAATAGGGTTACCATATTTTGAGTGTCCAAGAAGAGGACACTCCACGGGGCCCTGGCCCCGCCCCCAGCCCCGCCCCAACTCCACCCCTTCCCCAAAGTCCCCGCCCCAACTCCGCCCCCTCCCCTGCTTCCCGCGAACATTTGATTCACGGGAAGCCTGAAGCAGGAAGCAGGCAGCAGGTAAGCTGGGAGGGTAGGGCAAGGAGGCACAGTCCAGTCTGGACCCCTCCGGCGGCCGGCCCCAGCGTCTCCAGCCTGGCTCGGCTCGGGTCCTGGGGTGCCGGCCCCGGGCCAGCACCACCCGCCCCGGCCCCAGCCCCCGGCCCAGCACACCCCCGGCCTCCGGTGGCCCGACGCCGCCGGCCCCCGGCGGCCCGGAGCACCCCCCGGCCGCCCAGCACCGCCGGCCCCCGGCTCCGGGCCAGCCCCCGGCCCAGCGGCGCCGGATTTTCCCGGACATGTTCAGCTTTTTGGGATTTCCCCCCGGACGGGGATTTGAGTCCCAAAAAGCCGGACATGTCCGGGAAAATCCGGACATATGGTAACCCTACCCTACAAGGCTCAGAACATCAATTATGACCAAATAAGACCCCAAAGGCTTGAATTTCTAAACAAATCCTCATGCAGAATACAACAGCCTACTTTTCCAGGCATTTGACACTTCCCTCTTTCAGTCTCATCTGGAATCAGGAATCGAAGAGTGATGCAGAAAACTACAAATAGTGAGGAAAGTAACCAATTTTTTTTAAAGGTTTGGAAAAGGTTGGGTTCAGGCTCTATTTTAATTCTGAGCACAGGTTCTGGTTGGTTTTGATTTGAAATCAGAGTTGATTTGCCCATGCTTACTTGAGATTCAGTGGTTTCAAGACCATTCTAGAATGCTGCCTCCCACTCCCCCTCCCCCATTCTGCTGATTTTAGTTTTGCATTTGCTTGTTGTTTAAAGGTTAATGGGTTCCTGTAACCACTGAAACACACAAAAATAGATTCTACTTAGACTGTATTAGAGTTTCAGCAACTTATTAAAAACAGAGATAAAGGTTACTTTCAAATCACTTTATAGATTTTAAAGACTTTTGCAGGCTCTATTTCCCTCCTCATATAGATTGCATCAGCTATGGACAGCATACACCTGCATTCCAAATGCTGTAATTTCAGAAGTCTTCACTCCAAGGAGATTTGAAGCAGTTTCTCTGTTGGCTGAGGAGTTTCAGAATGTACCCTGATGGCATCTCTCAGGCTGAAATAAGTGATTAATTGAGAGTGGATGTAAAACAAAAAACTATAACGAGCACAATCACTTAAAACATTTTCCCATTAATTTACGAAAAACTTGGAGTAGTGTATAGTATGCTAGCTATGTAGGCATTACCCAATTAGCTTTTGTCTCTCCCTCCCCTGGGTTACTTATATCCTTCTACCTCCCCAAGCTGCGTATTCCAGTAAGATAATGCTCATTTTAGTAGAATTATTTCTGCAGTGATCCACTTCCCTAGAGAAATCATAAAATGGGCTTACAAGAATGAGAACACAAAAAGCATTAATTAAGAGATGTCAAAAGATCAAGGAGACAATCTGGACTTAATACACTAAAATGATGCATTTTAAATTACTTGGGTTCTACACTTAAAATACAATAACCTTCAGAGAAACACTTACAGAAGCTTCCTATACCTAAGTCGCATCGGGCTGATTCATGCCATTCTTGCAGGCATACCTCTTATTAATACTAATAGTAGCGGTTACATGTAAAGGTCATGATTTTGAAAGACAAGTGGATTTAGCCACACAACTATTAGTTTCAATGCAAGTTATATGGTTTAATTTTAGAGCTGGTTAGAAAAATTCCAACAAAACATTTTTTCATTAGAATTGAACTCTTTCGTGGAGATAGTTCAATTTTGAACAACTGCAGATGCAATGCAGGTGGAGTCTGACAGGTTTCAAAACCTTTCTGGATTGCTGCCAGCTTGCCTGGTCAGCTCCTCAACAGTCAATTTACTGACTGCTTCAGAGTCGGAGACCCCAGTGCCTCCAGGATCTGAGACTCTGGGGCAGCCCACCAGGTAGGGCCGCCAATTTTAGTTGTACGTATTCCTGGAGGTTTAATCACATAACGTTTAATTAAAGATTAATCTTTAATTCCTGGAGACTCCAGGACAATCCTGGTGGATTGGCAATCCTGGTGGCACAAGGAATTCCAGGATCTGACGCTCCATTCCCTTTCATGACGAATTTTTTAATTTGGAGGTTTTGTTGTAAATTAAAGTGAAACCAAATTTCAAAATCCCCCACAAAATAGAATTACCTTTCTCCACACAGCCCTATTAAATCTTGTAGTTGGCTTTAGAAATATCAACCATGGAGTCCACACATTTATGTTTTACTAACTTTCATGCTTTAGTTACACTTTATAATACAGTGATATTATGTAGTTATACTTTTTGATAACTGCAGTTGTAATAGAGAGAGAGAGAGAGAGAGAGAGAGAACGCGCGCGCCTGGAGGACTGGGCCTGGCGCAAGCGCTGAGGCCTGAACC
The DNA here is from genome assembly GCF_013100865.1 of Trachemys scripta elegans. Lineage (NCBI taxonomy): Eukaryota > Metazoa > Chordata > Testudines > Emydidae > Trachemys > Trachemys scripta. The sequence goes on from NC_048307.1 coordinate 29,177,944, forward strand.
AAAGGCTGTGAACACGAGTAGGCCTGGCCTAGGGTTGCCAACTTTCTAATTACACAAAACCGAACAACCTAGCCCTGCTCCTTCCCTGAGGCCCTGCCTCCCACTTACTACGTTCCCCCCCACCCTCACTCATTTTCAGGCGACTGGGGTGCAGGAGGGGGTTAGGGCTCTGGCTGGGGGTGTGGGCTCCAGGGCGGGGACAGAAATGAGGGGTTCAGGGTGCGCATGGGGGCTCTGAGCTGGGGCAGGGAATTGGGGTGTTGGAGAGGGTGAGGGTTCTGGCTAGGAGTGTGGGCTCTGGGGTGGGGCTGGAGATGAGGGGTTTGGGGTACTGAAGGGGGCTCCAGGCTGGAGGGTGAGGCTGAGGGATTTGGAATGTGGAAAGGGGCTGTGGGTTGAGGCAAGGGACTGGGGGTGCAGGCTCAGGGGTGGGGCCGGGGATGAGAGGTTTGGATTGCAGGAGGGGGCTCCAGGCTGGGGTGTGTGGCTGAGGGATTCTGTGTGCAGGAGGGGGATCAGGGATGGGGCTGGGGGTTGAGATGCAAGGGGTGAAGGCTCTGTCTGGGGGTGCAGGCTCTGAGGTGGGGCCAGGGATGAGGGGTTTGGGGTGCAGGAGGAGGCTCCAGGCTGGGGTGTGTGGCCGAGAGATTCTGTGTGCGGGAGGGGGATCAGGGGTGGGGCAGGGGTTTGGGGTGCAAGGAGGTGAGGGCTCTGGGCTGGGGCCGGGGGATGAGGGATTTGGGGTGCAGGAGTGGGCTCTGGGTTTGGGGGGGCTTAGGGCTGCGACAGGGGGTTGGGGAACGGGCTTACCTCAGGTGGCTCCCAGTCAGCGGGGCTAAGGCAGGTTCCCTGCTTGTCCTGGCACTGCGCTGTGCCCCGGAAGCAGCCAGCAGATCCAGGTACTAGGCAGGAGAGGGGGTGATGGGACAGGGGGCTCCATGCTGCTCTTGCCCACAGGCATCACCCTCCCAGCTCCCATTGGCCATGGTTCCCGGCCAATGGAAGTGCAGAGTCTGTGCTTGGGGCAGGGGCAGCATGCGGAGCCCCGTGGCCCCCCTGCCTAGGAGCTGGACCTACTGGGTGCTTCCAGGGTGCACCGCGGTGCCAGGACATGTAGGGAGTAGCTTGCCTTAGACACCAGCACTGCCAACCGGACTTTTAACGGCCCAGCAGTGCTGACTGGAGCCGCCAGCATCCCTTTTCGAGTGGGCGTTCCAGTCGAAAACCAGACACCTGGCAACCCTAGCCTGGCCTTGGCAAAATAATAAAACACTAGATATTTACATAAATACATTTCAGAAGGCTAGTACAGATACACCCCAATCTAGAAGAAGATAAGGTTTGATAGAATAATGAATAGGAATGTTTTGTCTGAGATATCAGGAACAAGGTGAGGTAATAAATAGATGTCATAAAACACATAAGGTGGTATGTAAGTTGTTCATACCATTTGTCTCAGACTATAAATGTTGGGGTACCCCGCCTTAACCCTTTGTGTGGCCAAGGGGACAGCAGAGACTCCCACTGCTGACTGAGATGTTCCTTGCTACTGGGCACTCATGTGTTAGCGTACCTGTAACCACAGAGCCAGGGTACTAGGACTGTGCCTTGAGGGCAATAAACCTGGATGAGGGCCTTTGTCACCAAACCATGCCTATGGTCCTTCTTTAGGACTTACATTGAAATCTGCTGATTATCAGATTGTGTTATCAGTACAACAGCAGATAACACCGGAGCTCCAAAAACAGAAGCACTGAGAAGCCTGAACAGCATTGCCGAGGCAATAACATTTCAGTCTTCAGCACTTAGCAGTTACTACTAAAACCTACAGGACTGGATGGGTAGCTACATCACTAATTACAATATAAATACTGTTAATACACTGAAAATGTGCATTCCCATTTTAGTAATATTACCAGTTCCACATATATTCCCTGTATTTACAATAGGAAAATACCACTGGAACCATCAATGCCAAAAATCATTGCCTCAGCCTGCCTGTCCTTGTTGTTACCTTACTCCAACTTCAGACTTCCTCCCTTTACTATGCTGCACTGAGGGTTCCTGCTTTGTAAACTCATCTGTCCTAAATCACATCTCACTCTCTCAATCTTTGGCCCATTGCCACCTGCCTTATATCCAGATGGATTACCAAGGCAGCCATACCACTAAGTCAACAGACTCAAGCCTTTCCCTGCTGGAAAAATGCCTGGTAACAGGGATGCGGGTTACTTAAGACAAACACATCCAGCCTGAACAGCAAGAGAACATCCCCAGCCATACCCTTGCCTTAATTTCACAGGTATATGTTGTGTAGCTAGCTAATTTAGTGCTCAAGTGATAGTCAAGTCTGAATAATCCATAATCTATGTAATCTAAAAATGAGAAAGTGCAAAATAATCTGCATTATAATACTGCATTGTTTTACTGCAATAACCACACATCCAAGCAAGAAGTGTCTGCTTTTCATTATCTTTGTTTATTCTCCATTCCAAACAGGGTCTTTTCCAAGTTAGTTCAGATGGTCATTCAAATTAGGAATTCCTATCCCATTAAACTACATATCTCTTCTACATCATTTTAAAAAGGTGTGTATGACTTCTGACCTACATTTTACTTTGTGATGGACAAATATCAAAACATTTGGATATCCAAACATCCTTATATCTGCATGGTTTTCCAAATCACTTTGCTTTGCAAATCCTTGTGTTGTTTCATCTGGACGAGTTTTCAAGTCACAGCCAAGACTTTTCAATCCCAACACTTTCATGATATGTTGGAAGTTCTATTTTTCTTTCCCCACCAAAACAAGAAAATGTAGTGGGAAAATGTACTTGAAAGTTAAATGCATAATAATTATATAATGGGGTGTGTGTGTGTGTGTGTTTATATAATGTTTATCATTAAAATTCCATGCTTTATTTTTTAATTTGACTCAAACTTTTTCACGCATTCATACACTCCTAGCCCTAATCTCACACCTATGGCCAAATGGACACCCTTTACATTTTTTTCCATTTAGTAGCACAGTCTGTCTGTCTTTACAAACAACTTTGAGAATGCCCTACATCCTGGATACTGCGTTGGCAGTTAAAATATTAGCAGTCATCATTTTGCTGAACATCAGCAACTTTTTCCCCCACAAAGTATCATAACTCTTTAAAACTCAAAGTTTGACTTCGTGAACAATTCTCAAATGGGAGCCAGTTCCTTGCTCAGCAAGTGTTGCCAACTTCTAATTATATATAGTTCAGGGGGAAAAAAATAAAGTAGTTATCTTTGACACCTCATGAAAAATGAGCTATTAAGATAAACTGTCTCACATAACAAGTCACCTCTAATTTGGGAAACGATCTCGGTCTTGCATGAATGAGTGGAGTAATTACATTAGGTATTTTGCCTAACCTACACAAGCCTGTACAGTCTTGAGGTGTGGCAGAACAGGGCAGAATCCTTGTTCCTCTAATGTTGTTACATACTATACAGCTTACACAGTATATACATAAATGATAAGATTTGATGATCAGAGCCATCCCTTGGGTATGGCGAATTGGGGCAACCGTCCCAGGCCCCACACTTCAATAAAATCATGAGGAGGAGGATGGGGAGATGAGCTAGCAAACGGGGAGGCAAGCAGCGGGGGGGGGCAAGGAGGAGACCCCCTACCAGAACCTCCTCCTCCCCCCAGTGCTTCCTGCCCACCAGTGGGCCCGGCCGATCAGCGCTTCCCCCTCCCTCTCAGCACCTACCACCGGTCACAGTGTCAGGAGGCACTGGGGGAGGGGGGAATAGGAGCGAGGGCACTGCACGCTCGGGGGAGGTGGTGGAACTGGGCTGGGAAGAGGTGGGGGCGGGAACAAGCAGGGCAGGGGTGGGGCCTTGGGAGAAGGGGTGGAGTGGGGGCAGGGCCTGGGCGGAGCTGGAGGGAGCATCCCCCAGCAGATTAGAAACTCAGCGCCTATGTCCTGGGTCCCGCACCCTGTTAGGGATGGTGATGATGATACCAGCCTCTTTGAAGAGGAGGAATAGTTCAATTAATCATAAAAGGTCTTTTACACAAGAGAGGACTGTGACGGGTTGGATCACAGAAACCTCCTTGGGAGCTGCCACCTGATGTGCAAAAGACTACCTCTGCTCCTGTTTTCCCTGCCAGCTCAGGACTCCAGCACCCTGTCTTGCTGAGCCAGACACTCCCATCTGCTGCAACACAGACCCTGGGTCTGAATTACTTGTCCCAAAGCTGCAAGTTTACCTGAAAACAGCTCACAGAAGTGTGCTTGTCTCTAGCACTCAGATGCCCAACTCCCAATGGGGTCTAAACCCAAATAAATCCGTTTTACCCTGCATAAAGTTTATGCAGGACAAACCCAGAAATTGTTCGCCCTCTGTAACAGAGAGAGAGAGAGAGATGCACAGTTGTTTGCTCCCCCAGGTATTAATACATGCTCTGAGTAAATTACTAAATAAAAAGTGATTTTATTAAATACAGAAAATTGGATTTAAGTGGTTCCAAGTAGTAACAGACAGAACAAAGTAAGTCACCAAGCAAAATAAAATAAAATGCGCAAATCTATGTCTAATCAAGCTAAATACAGATAATCTCACCCTCAGAGATGCTTCAGTAAGTTTCTCAGACTGGACATCTTCCAGGCCTGGGCACAATTCTTTCCCCTGGTACAGCTCTTGTTGCAGCTCAGGTGATAGCTAGGGGATTCTTCATGATGGCTCCTCTCTCCACTTTGTTCTGTTCTACCCCTTTATATATATCTTTTGCATAAGGTGGGAACTCTTTGTCCCTCTGGGTTTCCACCCCCCCTTACTGGAAAAGCATCAGGTTAAAGATGGATTCCAGTTCAGGTGACATGATCACATGTCACTGCAAGACTTCATTGCCCACTTGCCAGCACACACATATACAGGAAGACTAACAGGTAAACACAATCATCTGCAGACAATGGTCCTTGTTAATGGGAGTCATCAAGATTCCAAACCATCATGAATGGCCCACACTTCACATAATTACAATAGGCCCTCAGAGTTACATTTTATATTTCTAGTTTTAGATACAAGAGTGGTACATTTATACAAATCAGATGATCATACTCAGTAGATTATAAGCTTTGTAATACCTTACAAGAGACCTTTTGCATGAAGCATATCCCAGTTACGTTATAGTCAATTATTACCATATTTTCTCTAAAACTATCCCAGTTACATTATATTGACTTATTATCAAGTTTTTATAAAACCATATAGACTGCACAACGTCACAAGGACATACCTGTGAGCCACAGTTTTAAAGAGCAGATGCTGTTTGCACCCAGGGATGTTCTTGGAACTCATTTTGAGTGAACACAAATAGTGATACTAGTCTGAATGGGGAAACTCGGACTGAAGGCGGATTGGAAAAGATATGTGCTGATAGAATTGGTACTGGTGTCAAAAAATAAGACTTCCAGTCTTGTCCACACAGTACAATCTAGACTAGTGAGTAGCTATGTCACCCCTGCCCTCTAACGTGGGATGCCCTTTACTCTGTTTTGGCATTGTTTCTTCCACTCCTGGACTGCTCACAGACAACTTCTAGTATGCAAGTCTCTCCCAACTATGTCTGTGTGCACTTGCAAACTGCTAGTAACACTCAGGTTTTCATTAGCCTGAATTACACTGCAGGGTGTATCCCAACACTCCCATTCCCAGTCTTCTTCCAGTAATTTGTGTCTTGTACTGCCCGGCCCTGTCCTGGATAATACAAGCTCATAAAATCCAGCATTTTATTAATAGAAATGATAGGCATACATCCTGTTATTCCAACTAGAGTTTCCCAAACACTTCAATTCAAACACGCTGGATTAGATAAAACAGTAAAACAAGTTTATTAACTACAAAGAGATATTTTAAGTGAATATAAGTAATAAGGCATAAAAGTCAGAATTGCTTACAAGAAAAATAAAGGTAAAGCACAACTAATGCCTAACTTAACTAACTTGGGCAAATTCAAAGCAAAGTTTCTCTTGCCACATGTTTCAGCAGTTTTACTGGCTGTACTTTTCTCATTCAGGATCCCCCTTTCCCCCGTTCAATGCTGCTTATTTTGTGCTTCAGGTGACTTGAATGCTATGGATTACCAAGAGAGAAAGGGGGGGGGGGGAAGAAATCATTTGGGGTGTCTGCCCTTCCTTTTTATAGTCTTTTCCCTCCTTTGAGAAGCATCTCCAGTTGGGAACATGGCAACAGGCACACTGTGTGGATGGGAACGCCATGCCGTTTCTTTGCTAAGATATAGATATTTCACCTATGTCCTGTTTCCTGCCAATGGATAGCTGTGATGAAGTGGGAATGTTCTTAATGTTTTCTCTGTGTGGGTGCCTCAGTTTCCCCTATGTATTTCTTAAGTATCTAGGTGGTGAGATAAGGGTGTGCGATTGTTGCAGAGTCCTAGACAGCAGGGGTGTGCAAGGGTCTGCACAGAGAATGGCTGACACTCGGTCTCCTGGTAATTGATGGCCTGGGCCCTCCCCTCCCCTGCAACTGAAGGTGTTGGAGAACAAAGATCAGGTGGCCTCCTAGCCCAGGAAAGAGACATAGGCAAGAGGAGAGGCTGAAGAGTGTCACTTTGGAGCTGGCTGGGAAAATGGAGGGCAGCCCAGATGGAGCTCTGGCCTCCCTGCCACCTCTTCCCCCAAGATTGACCAGAGGGGGGTGGTCCTGTTGTCTGTACCTGCAAGACCTGTCTTGGACTGTGGTTCTGTCATCTAAATAAACCTAATAGAAAATATTACCTGACCCACCTTGTCTCTCTAATATCTTGGGACTGATATGGCTACAGCTACACTGCATAGCTTCCTGCCCTAACTCATCACCATCTCCTTTTCTGAGGCTAGGTCTACACTACCCGCCTGAATCAGCGGGTAGAAATCGATCTCTCGGGGATTGAATTATCGTGTCCCGTCGGGACGCGACAATCGATCCCTGAATCGACGCTCTTACTCCACCAGTGGAGGTAGGAGTAAGCGCCGTCGATGGGGAGCCGCGGAGGTAGTGTTTGCCGCCGTCCTCACAGCGGGGTAAATCGGCGCAGATACGTCGAATTCAGCTACGCTATTTGCGTAGCTGAATTTGCGTATCTTAAATCAACCCGCCCCTGGTAGTGAAGACCTGCCCATAGATGCAGAAACTCAGGCACAGACTGGTCCAGTGAAATGTCAAAGGTCACAGAGCAAGTCAGGGCAGAGGTGGGAACATAACCCATATCTCCACCTTATGTCTCAGCCATTCATGTAGATGTTATAGCAGCTTTATATGGGTGCCTAAATATGCATCAACATGCAATGTAATGATTGCTCAATTAATACATTTTCCATGACCACATGAAGCAGGTTAGCCGGTCAAGCAGATTTAATACATAGCCCCAGTAGACAGTAAATTTGTCCCTTTATCATGGCTAATCTGTGAGAGGTGCTCATTCAGTGAATACTTTGAACCACACAGTACAGAAATACATTGATGCACAGCAGATTTATTCATTTGAAAAGGTCAGAGGATTATTTTAGCACAGCGTTACTGAAATTTATACACATAGTAGGTGTAAATTCTCCACATGAACATATCCAAAAGGACTTTATTACACATAGGAGAGAAATGCTCCTGAAAAATTTATTCTCTTGCAAGATTTGTTTTCAGATTAAGGTTTTAAATGGTCTTCATGAAACCTGGCAAACATATCAATGTGCACGGGCTCTCTCTCCTTTCCAGAGGACTCCAATGTAAACATTAAATAGTACTTACAAATCAGCTCTGCTCAACTCCCCTGCTGGCTACCTGAATGGTTCCCAACCTCTTCTCCCATGTTCAGCAAGCTGAGGTCTCAGCTTTATCAGCCAGTGCTTGCATATGCTCATGCAGCTGATCGTGCTGCACCAACAGCACCAATGATTACTGAGCTTGCGTGGCTCCAGTTCCCAGGCTTGTGATGGCAAAAATCGGCTCTAGGTTCAAATGGGGGATTCTGACTCTGTTCTCACTCACAGAGGAACAAGGGAAGGGGGCCCATGGTCCAGTAGTGCCATGCCATGGCTACTTTTCCCCCATTCTCCCTGCAAATCTACCGCATTCTGTCTGTTTTCTTTCCCACCTCATATCTGTTTTCCCTGTGTCTCTTCCCCAATGGCTGCTTCAGCTTGACAGCTCCTAATGTCCATTGTCTGTGATTCCTGTCACTCATACAGACAACTTTCCCAGCAACAGCTCAGTAGTGCTCTTCCTATTGCTCCCTACCAGCTTTCCCCTCCCTCTACAGCAGCCTCCAGTTCCACCCTCTGCTCCAAACAGTTGAGAGGCAGTTGCAGGCAAAGATCCTGGGAGTCAACTGCTGCTTCTGAAAGAGAAAAATAGCTGGGCTATGGGAGGAAGGGCGCTGCTGAGCCGCTACAGTTAAGAGGAACTCCATTCTGCTGTCACATGTTTCTGGAACACTGGCCAGCTTGGCAGTTAACCACAGTGGGTTTTGAAATCCTGACACTGTACTGTCAGCCACACACACACACACACACTCTGTGACTGCAGGTAACTGTGATATTAGGGATGTGGAGCGCTGGGCTGGGTGACAGGGAGAAAGGATGATGGCAGGCTGCAGGTATTGGATAGAAATGTTGGCGGGAGGATATCACATAGGGATGCATGGTTGCTAAGGGCTGGCTAATAGGGTGGTCCTACATTCACTTAGCCAGCCCCAGTACTACTTAACTTCAAGCTCCTTCATGTCCTCTAAATGCTGGGGCCTGGTTTACTCACTGCACGCTCCTACATTACCTTGGCTAATGCCAGATTATTTTACTGACTGCTCTCCTAAATGAATGTAGGCAATGATGGGAGCTGGTTGCTTCTCCTGTACAGCATTCAGCCTTGCAAAACTGACACGAGAATTTGCTAGTCCAGGCACAAAACCTGCCCTATCAGGTAATTACTGATAACAAAATAAAACTAGTGCTATTTTATTTGCTTGCAAACAACACAAAAACAAAAACATGTGGGCAAGTAGAATTATGCAAGGCTGCAGTATATATATAGCCTTGATCTTGCAAGGTCATGTACATGGCTAGGCCCCTGAACCCACGGAGATCCATCAAAGTCAACCGAAGTTGGCCCATATAGATATTCCTGCAAGATTGGAGCTTCAGTTTGTAATGTAGGGAATAGGATGTGCTTATTTTATTTTATTCCTCGGAGAGTGTTCGAAGCAAAGCAAGGGGGAAAATACATGTTAAAAACAAAGCAAGAATGGAAAACTGAGTGTAAAATAATTTATATTCTTGTTGTCCCCTACGTTGTGATTTTCCAAGGAGTCAAAGGACTTAGTGAATGGGGTTGGGCCCCTAAAACCCATGGGGCTTGTCTTCATAAACAGCAGTACAGTGGCACAGCTGCACCACTGTAGCACTTTAGTGAAGACACTACTATGCCAAAAGGAGAGCTTCTCCCATCAGTGTAGTTAATCCTCCTCCCCGAGAGGCAGTAGCTATGCCACTAGGAGAAACTCTCCCATCAGCATAATGCTGTCTATACAGGGGTTTAGGTCAGCTTAACTATGTCACTCAGGGGAGTGGATTTTTTTACACCCCCAAGTGACATAGTTAAACCGATTTAGGTCTGTAGTGTAGACCTGACCTTAGTCTCCTGGGAAAATCCCAGACTTAATCTGTAACTCAATCCAGGCATGCCTCTCCTGTAGGAAGTGAAAAGGCAAAGCATGACATTTGAGGTATTGTCCAAACCAAAAACACGGATTTCCTGAGCCTGTCACTAAAAATAAAATAAATGCCAAATCTACAGCAACAAAAAAGCAGCATGCATAGCCCAGCATGCTTGTGAATTACCCTACAATAAGAGACCCATGACCGCAATTCAATGCAATGAGCGAGATTTAAAAGAGTCTTTTCTTCCATGCTTTCATGGGGCTGTTATTTAACAAACAGGATTAAACATATTAAAAAGAGGGGAAAAAAATAACATCAGCTTGGATTGTGAAATGACTAGTGGTTTGTATCTACTGCTGTGATTAAATTTTGCCCTAAAAAGGAGACCTTTTCACGCTTTATTTTAGTTGTGCCCCTTTCAAGGTCCTCAAGACAAACACAAATACCCCAAATGCTTATCTTCTGTAATTAAGGTTGAATGTATGTAATTTGCGTTTAGTAAATGCTGAATGTGTCTAGGTTATTTATGTCCTATTTTTGAAATGTGACCTCTCCTTTGGTTATTAGGGAAAGGGGGGGGAAATGAATTATGCTAACAATGATGTTGTGAGTGGCTATTGCCTTGAGTGCTTGTGTGGGGTTTTGCTTCTTGCTATTATAATGTAACTATATCGTATCAGTGGTTCTTAATTTTTTCCACACCATGACCCAAAGTTACAACTGCAAAGTGTTTCAGGGTTCGCCTCCTATCTAACTACAAAGGGAAAGAGGATGGTTGCAACCCCCAAAACATGTTTGTGGTCCTCAGGTTGAGAACATGTGCATGAAATCTTAACTCATTTGTACTGTCTATGATGAATACAAGAGAAGACAGGAAGCTAGTAGTAGTATGAACAAGTAAACATAGCAACAGGGCTGGGCAGTTAGGCTACTGACTGCTCCATGGACTACTGTACATGGAGCCTCTGGCAAATACATACAAAACAAAGAGCCTCTGGTGAGGAATAAGATTGTTGAGGAATTAATAGACTGGAAACTGAGATGGAAAGCTAGAAACCATAGCTGAAGAACAAAGCAAGTGTCAGAGGGTTTTCAGCCCCAGGGGAAACCGCTGATTACTCTGAGTGGTAAGAGAAATGTTGCTGGCAAGCTCCATTCAGATGCAGTTATTAGAGACATTGACAACTGAAAGGAATATCAACAAAAGCAGAGGGATAAGGAGCTGTGATGCAGTGAGCTTACAAGGACAGAGGGGTGGTGAGGAGAGACAGCAAACTGCCACCAGTCTGCATGGGGAGCTTGGCATCAGTCCCTCACAGCATCCTTATCAGCAGTAATCATTGCACAAGTAAATTACATTACCCTCCAGTTATTTTACTGCATCTTCTCACTACTCTCCCCCCTTCTCAACCCGTTTACTAGGAAGGACTGAAATCATCCCAGTGAATTGGGATCCCGATTTACATCTACTTTGGAAATCTTTTTTTATTGTCCTTTCCACAGCATTCAATCATTTGTCATCGCTACTCTAATTACTCACCTAACTGGGGAAAAATTCTCACATATACTGATCATTTAGTGAGACAAAACCAATCACATCTGTTAGCACAGTCAGGCCAGTCAACCTATCAACTGACAGTCATGTGAAGACTTGAGGTGAGGGGGGAGAAGGATTGTCAGCTAGCTCATAATTCAAGGGGTCGAAGGAAGCTGATGTGCTAGGAGCAAGTCTCTTCTGCCATTGACTGACAAGTCATCACCCAAGTGATGTATAGGTCTCACAGACACATTGTTGCTTTTGGCGAACCAGAATTCACTGGTAAATAGCACCTAATATAATCCAGTCTTTATTTTCTTGATCTCAGTCTCATTACAATTCCTGAATGCCTCAGGTTTTTTTTCCATTATATAAAGAGATATTTATAACTGACTTGCCCAAGATCACATAGGAGATCTGTGGCAGAGCCAGGAACTGATGCAGGATATCCTAAATCCCCATCCAGAGTCTTAACAAGACCATCGCTTTTTCTCATCTCTCGGATCCATGATATTATAATCTTATTCAAGAGGCAGAGCTGAAGAGTCCAGTCCCAAAGAGAACATTGAGCTTAGAAGTGAATGTAGTTACTCTAACAAACCAGACATATTGTTACCAGTAAAGCTTTTGGTCCTGAGGAGAAAGTAGGGTTGCCAAGCATCTGGTTTTCAACCACAATGCACGGTTGAAAAGGGACCCTGGAGACTCTGATCAGCACCTCTGACCGGACCATTAAAAGTTTGTACATCAGTGCAGCGGGGCTGGCAGGCTCCCTGCCTGTGCTGGCTCCACGCAACTCTAGAAGCGACTGCCATGTCCAGCTCCCAGGCATAGGGGCAGCCAGGGGGTCTCTGCATGCCGCCTCTGCCCCAAGGGCCAGCTCCGCAGCTCCCATTAGCCAGGAACCATGGCCAATGGGAGCTGGGAGGACAGTGCCTGTGGGCACAGGCAGTGCACAGAGCCACTTGGCTGCCCCTCCGCCTAGGAGCCAAACATGCCGGTCACTTCCAGGAGTCGCGTGGAGCAAGGCTATGTAGGGAGCCTGCCTTAGCCCCGCTCTTCTGCCAACCGGAAGCATCTGAGGTAAGCGCCAATTGGAGCCCGTAGCCTGAATCCTCTCCCATATCCTAACCCCCGGCTCCATGTCAGAACCTCCTCCCACACACTAACTCCCACCCAGAGCCCACATCCCAGCCTCCTGCCCCAACCTGAGCCCCCTCATGCATCCAAACTCCCTCCTGGAATACACCCCAACCCCAGCCCTGAGCCCCCTCACGCACCCTGAACCCCTCATTTCTGGCCCCACCCAGAGCCTGGATCCCCAGCTAAAGCCTACACCCCAACCCCCTGCCCCAGACCGGTGAAAGTGAGTGAGGGTGGGGGACAGCAAGCGACGGGGGGGAGGAGGGGGATGGAGTGGTTGGGGATGGGGCCTCGGAGAAGAGACAGGGCAGGGGCGGGGCAAGGGTGTTCAGTTTTGTGCAATGAGAAAGCTGGCAATCCTAGAGGAGAGAAGGGCAATAACTATGCCATTATAAAAGCAAATGTTTAATCAGCCATTTCTTGGAGGATCATTAAAATTGTCATTGTTATTGAATGGTCTTGTGCCAACATCCATGACATCACTGTAAAGACAGCAACAGCTTGAGCAAAATAAGCCTTACAGGAAGAGTAAAGTAGTACATCCTGAATTTAGCAGATCTCAGCATAATAGAATACTAAGCATCTTTATAGCCAGAGCACTTTACAAACAAGGGATTAAATCCAGAATACCCCTGTGATGTAGGTAAATAGGGTTATTTCTCAGATGGGAACATGGAAGGACAGCATTTTGTTCAAGGTCTAAGTAAACCTATGATAGACTCAAGAACAGAACCAAGGTTTGCTGACTCCCATCCTGTACTTTAGCCATAAGTCATCCACAGTGTGTGCCCATTTTCACATATTACTCGCAGAGGAAGATCACAGGGGAAAAGAACTAATCTGAGAAGACAATGAACATGGCCATGACACTAGAAAGGTAAATAAGTAAGTATGTATGGATTTCTCCACACTTTTAAACATAGTCAAGTTATTTATTGAAAATAAAATATGCTGTAACAATAATTTCTACAAGTTATCCATCAGTATTATCCAAAAAGCATATGCAAAGAAAATTTCATTGTATCGGTTATTTGCAAACTGTTCATTTCAGCAGTTCCCCTTCTCATTCTTAGTGGCATGGGATTGGTCACCTAAATAACAAGTTAGCATTTTTACTGCCTGACTGAACAATTGTAAACAAGATAACGAATGACAAATAAGGAGTATCACCCTTCTGGTATGTCTTTTCAGCTGAATAATCATTTGTGATATTTTCAGGATTTATAAACTCTCATGAATACCACCTGAATCAAACTCAGTGCTTTCCTTTGACAAAAAATGAGTAACTTGTTCTCTGATAGCCAGCCAGTTCTTCTGTAACATATTTTGACACCATAATCAATGAACTCAACTCATCAGACAACATTTGAGCTGAGCAGCAATCAGTAGTTAATTTTATGCCATATACTCTACATTCAAAGCTTTGGTCTCTCAGAGGTAACTGACTTAAAAATTGTTAATTATCAGACATACTTTTATTAGTATTCCAAAGTGTGTTTAGTCTTGCAAAAAATATATATAATTTTCAGCGTAGTAGGAAATCCTGAGGAAGCTGATAGCAGCTTACCAATACTGGTAAAGGGGCTGATCCAAATCTCAAATGACTCCTACTGGTTTCTGTAGTCTTTAGGTCAGGTCCTAATTGCCTAACATCACTACAAAAACAACTGTAAAATCCAGCCTCTGATAATAAGGAGTAATTCAAGAAATAATGGTTCTGGACCACTGCCTGATCATACAAGCACATATGCATGTTAGTATTATTAATTATTTGTACTACCCGATGCCCAGTCAGGCTCATTGTGCTAGGATCAGCTGTTTTCAAACTTTTTGTATTGGTGACCCTTTCACACAGCAAGCCTCTCAGTGTGACCCCCGCCCCCTTTTAAATTAAAAATGGGGTGGTTAATTTAATGGGGACTCAGGGTTGTCAGCCCCACAAACCTGACAACTCACAACCCCCATGTAACCATCTTGCATCCCCCTGAGGGGTCACAACCCTCAGTTTGAGAACCCCTGTGCTAGGTGCTGTAAAAGCACATGTGGGAGGGGGGGAGAAACAGTCTCCGCCCTAATTTCATTAAGCCAATGCATGGTATTCGTGTTGGCATCAGAGATGACCTATGCCTGCCGATTGGGATAGATGGGGGGGAAGAGGCAGAGTAAGGGCAGTGTCTTCAGAAGACATTACTGAGCATGCTCAATCCATGTGAGCAAGCCCAGTACAAGCCAAGCAGCAAATGTGGGGGCAGGCGAGCATGTCACCTCTGGTTGGTATTCCTTACCGAATAATTGGTATTAGTGTGCAATATTGTGGCTTATTTGGAGATGGACTTCATAGGATTGTTTATCTAGAAAAAAAGGGAATCAGATAAACAGAGCAAAAGTTACCAACTTGTCTCTGTGAAATCTTTATCTCCTATTCTTACAGAGGCTCAGCAGTCTTTATTTTGGATCTCAAATGTTTATTCTATTAACTGGGTCTGCTGCAGATTTAAAAATCTAGGCAAGAGCAAAAAAAAAAAGAGTATGGTACTCAGCAAGCCACCTGATCTCCAATTTGCTGCTGTTATTTTTTTCCCCCCATTAGTGCTACCCTGTGTTTATCCAGGGGAGGAATTCATTTTGAATTGCACTTGGGACCCTTTTCATAAAGGGAATAATTATCATTGCATGGCAGCAATTTAAACTAGTATGTGATAAAGCACTTTACACTCTGTTTATGAGTCATCACATTTTCTCTAAACTGATCCACAATGGGGGTTCTGTCATTATGCCTGAAAGGAGCATGCCATTTCAAAATATAGTGAAGTCAGCAGGAAAATGGGCACAAGCGATACTGAGCACATTAAGTGTACTAATAAAAATAAAATTAGAAAACAAAAGTGTGGCAACATATGCTCTTACCAGTTCTGCAAGTCCTGCAATTTTCTCAGGTGCTCACTAAAGCAATGTTGTTGACATAGCAACTACTACATTAAAAGTAAGTGCTCCCAAGTTTTGCTCAAAACTCCATTAACATTTTTCAGCTATTCCTGACTTCTTTGTACCGGAAATCTCAGGAGATCAGGCTCTTTCCCCCAAGATTCCCTGTAGATCTTTGTTTTGACTGAGGTAGAAATATCTTGAAATACCCATGTCATAATATTGAGCATTCTGCTTCAAGTGCTGGCCCAAAATGATCAGTAGCACACGTGTGGCTTCTCCTTCAGACCTACTAACCAGTTTTTATTTTAAGCTTTCAAAAAGACAGTTTAGTTTGGTTTGAAGTTCAGGACAGCTCTGACATTTGTATTTGTTGGTTTTGATTTATAAGTTGTCCTCCTCATGGACCGTGTAATGTCAAATGCATCATTGTATTAAAAATAGCTACCAAATAAATAAGTAAATAATAATAAAAAAAAAATCAGTCACCAGCAAGCCAATAGCACTTCCCACAAGAGTGGGTTTTTGCCAGCTTTCATGCAGCAAACTATACATTGCTAGAAGGTAGCATCCAACCAATGAGCTAGATTACGAATCTGGGTATCATCTGGTGCAAAGAACACCATGAATAAGATTTTCAAAACTGCCTAAGGAATTTGGATACCCAACTGAGTGACTTTGAAATGTGCAGCCTGTATATAATGCATTAACCTCATCATTTGAAAAAAATATTCCACCAGCACAAAGTCAGATGGGGAAAACCCCAACCTTGGTAACAGCAGAACAGGTGATGCAAAGTACAACCTTTTTGAACTAGAACTCAGATCCATCAATGCTAATGAGGAGTACTGATGTGCTTTTAAATTGTGAATGATACAGACTAAGCTCATCTCACCCCAATAGTTAGGAGGAATCCTAGTCATGCACACAGGAGACAATTTCCTTATACATCAATAAAAAGCAGATTAACCAGCAGAAAGTTTGAGAAGTTATGCAGGGTTATTGTGGTCTGTGCTCATGACACCATGAGATCTTTGGGGCAATAACTGTCTTTTTGTTCTGTTTGTACATTACCTAACATAATGGGGTCTTCACCCATGACTGGGGCTCCTAGGTGCTATGATAATACAAATAATAGGTAATGATAATATGGGCAGATAGAAATAAAACTACTCAGAGCTAGAAGGTTGAATGACCAATCCAGAATCATAGCTGTACATCAGGCCCTCTTCCTAATGCTGGTAATACTAATACTGGTTATGCCAACATGTGTCTACACCCAAGCCACCATTTTTAAGGGGGAAGAGTCTGTCAAGGGAAGTCTCTCAGCTGTACCAGTGGGGCAGCCATGAGGATGCCACCATTCACTGAATGCTGAAAAGTCATGAGGTTTAAATATCCTCCCGGTTTGTTGCCTCCTTCCAAGACTGACCGGGGATAGTGATGCAAAGGTGTGGCAAAGAGATATAAAAGCAGCTCTCAGAATTCAGAGACACTCCCCTATTTGGTACAGGCAGGACACAAGATAGCTGAAGGGCAGGGACTCCTACCAGTAGGATCAGAAATGAACGATCAGAGTCTAGCCATAAAGGGTTTTTCCTAGTTAAGGTTTACAGATGACTTAAGTTTCCTCTCCCCTCTTCTTAACAACCTAAGAATAAAGCAGCTTCACAGGACATTCTTTGCAAAGAGCAAGTTTTCAGTTTAGTAAGCTAGCCTATTTATTTATTTGTTTTTTACCTAATCTAATGGATGCCTGTTATAACTGGTGATACTGTTTGTACCAGTCTAGAAAAGCAGGACTGTTTACCATTGCTTCATGTGCAGAAGCAGGTAACAGAGAAGAGGTCAGAGAATAAAGTCTTGTGTGTGACTGGATAGAATCAAGAAAATGACTCAGGATCTCCAGTATGAACTCACAAAAATGACTGTGTTGGGAGGACATGAAAAAAGCACAGTGCAAGGAAGCAGAGCAATAAAACTATTACAGAACCAGCCAACAAAGCGTTTCATACACAAATATTTCAGCCAAGTGACTTTGCACTAGTCAGTTTATTCAAGTACTCTCTGCTAAGTGGGTCTCACAGAGTTGTTAGCATCCAGACTTTGTATAAATATTCATCTAGTTGGAATAGAATTTATTGTATAGAAGCACAAAAAAGATGAAATTCTTTCTACTGCCTACCTGGATTTCAGTGTTTAAATAGTTTGAGTTTATGGATTGTCCATTTACTCCAATATCTTGCCTTCAATCTCATTATCCAAGCAATTTATATACATAATAAAATGCTGTAGTCTTGACACTGATTCCTTGCAAAGTTTTAAATTTGCATTAATTTTACTTCCTAGGATTTAATTGAACAGAGTATATTTTGTCACAAGGGAAATAAAATTTGTGTTCTTCTATCCAAGAGCCATGTGGCTTTATTAGAAATTACATTAGTTTCTCATTAAGCAACAATAATAATGTATAGGTGGGATCAATAAAATTACATTGCCCTAAGGTGTAGATTAGTTTGGTTCAATTATAGTCTTACATGGGTCAATGATGCCAAGATTCAGTACTAACAAAAAAATGCTGGGAAATGCATAAGAAATGTCTTATTTTCAACTAAAAGTAATATAGATTCTGCTTATAATGAAATAAAGGCAAATGCTGTGGCACAGTACTGGAAACTGCATTTAGATCTGCTCAACTTGTTTTTAATGAGAAAATGTGCTTCCTTTACAGGAAAGTTAAATAGCTGTGGATAGGGAGATGTGCACTGATTCATCAAATATTTAGATTTCTTTAAACATTAGAGTTACCCATCTACCCGTGAAATAAATGCCTACAGAATAGTCAAACTATTTTAATTCCCCTAAAAGTTGCAGTATTTTCAGACCAAAATGAAATTGTTATTCAAATGCCTTTTTTTTTTTTTTTTTTTTTTTTTTTTTAAGTTAATTGCACATTGGTAAAAATCAGATGAGGGACTAAAACTCATCACTGCAAGTGTTATTACAGCAGCATATGAATGGCCCCTGCATGAGATCAGGGACCCATTGTGGTAGGTGTTGTACACACACACACCCATCTAAACAGACAAAACAAACACATGGAAAGAAGGTAGTAGTATTATTCCCACTAACTGACACAGAGATTTTAATGACTTTCCCAAGTGCTCTCAGTCTGTATGGAATAGTCAGGAACTGAACATAGTTCTCTTGAATCCCAGTCCAGTGACTTAACCACAAACCAATATTGTCTTCTACACATCTACCCCGATATAACACAACCCGATAGAACACGAATTCGGATATAACACAGTAAAGCAATGCTCCAGGGGGGAGGGGTGGGGGTGTGCACTCTGGTAGATCAAACCAAGTTCTGTATAACGCGGTTTCAGGGCCGGCCTTAGCAAGAGCAGGGCCCGATTCCTGGGGGCAGGGCTTGCCGCCAGCAAGCCCCGCCCCCAGGAATCGGGCCCCGCTCGGGCTGGGATCGCGGGGTTTGGGTCCGGGCTGGAGCCGCTGGGGCCGGGGCAACGCCGGAGTCGCTCGGCCCGGGGCCCGAGCCAGAGCCGCTGGGGCCCAAGCCACAGCCAGGGGTGCTCGGCCGGAGCCGGGCCGGGGGTGCTCAGCCGGCACCGCTCTGCTGGGGACTCGGCCGGCGCCCCGGGGCCCGAGCCAGAGCCGCCAGGACCTGAACCAGAGCCGCCGGGACCGGGGCCTGAGATGTTGGGGCCGGGGCCGGGCCGGCGCCCGAGTCGGGGCCGGAGCCGTGGGGCTGTGCTGGGGGTGATCGGCCGGAACTGGGGCTGCTGCCCCGGGGCCCGAGCCAGGCTGGAGCCAGAGCCGCTCGGCCGGCGCCAGGGCCGGGCCGGAGCCGTGGGGCCGGGCCGGCGCGCTCGGCCGGGGCCGGTGCCGGGCTGCAGCCAGAGCCGCCGGGGCTGCTCGGCCAGGGCCGGACTGGGCCGTGCCCCCCCTCCCACTTACCTGTTGCTGCCGCCGCCTGCCCCTTTTCAGACTTCCCGCAAACATCTGATTCGCGGGAAGCAAGGGAGGGGGAGGAACAGGGGGTGGAGCATTCAGGGGAGGGGAGGGGAGGATGGGGAAGTGAGCTGGGGGCGGAGTGGACAGCTGCGGGGCCCACTTAGGCGCGGGGCCCAATTCAGCCAAATCGGCTGAATCGGCTTAAAGCCGGCCCTGCACTGTTTCACCAGTAACGCAGTACGTTTTTTTGGCTCCCGAGGACAGAGTTATATCAAAGTAGAGGTGTACTTTAAGCATTTCCAAGTGCAAAAATAAAGACATTTATTAGTTTCCAAAAGCTTAACATTTGCCCCCCAGTAAAGTTTTCTACTTGAGTTAATAGAGCTCTCATTTTTCTTTTTATATTTATCCCTAAGCTTTAACTCTTTTTATTTCAGTGTAAATACTATTTTCTGTGTCAGTGATCCACTCTAGCTCTCTGCATCAAAAACTCAGTGAATGCATATACCTTCTTCACTATGGCATTTCAAGATCTACCAGGGTCTCTTAAATGTGTCACTAATCACAGAAATGTAGGGCTGGTAGGGACCTTAAGAAGTCAGACTCTAGCAGCCCCCTATGCTCAGGCAAGACCAAGATCATACCTGATAGATATTTGTCCAAGTTGTTCTTAAAAACCTCCAATGAGATTCCACAGCCCCCCTTGGCAACCTATCCCAGAGCTTAACTATCCTTATTGTTAGAAAGAATTTTCCTAATATCTAACCTAGATCTGACTTTCTGCAGAATAAGCCCATTACTTCTTGTCCTACTTTCAGTGGACATGGAGCACAATTGATAACCATCCTCTTTATAACAGTCCTTATATATTTGAAGACTCCGCTTATTTGTTGCTATCCTCTAGACACTCTCTCTTTAGAATCTGTCATTCTAAACTGAATGACAGAATGGACAGAGACTTGGCACCCACTATTACTGATCAATATGTTGGGTTGTTCACTAAATATCTTGGTTTTTTCATGCCAGTTTATGCTGCTCATTTATGGTATTGACCCAAACTTTTTTCCTACTCGGCAGGGTCGGCTCTAGCGTTTTTGCCACCCCAAGCACAAAAAAAAAAAAAAAAGCCGTGATCGCCAGCAATTCGGCGGTAGATCCTTCGCTCCGAGAGTGGTAGTGACGGCCCCGCCACTGAATTGCCACCGAACGGCCAGACGTGCTGCCCCCCTCTTCATTGGCCACCCCAGGCACCTGTTTGCTACGCTGGTGCCTGGAGCCAGCCCTGCTACTCGGGGCCTTCTTAGAGGACTTCATAGCTATCCAAAAAAAGGGTGTGGAGGGGTGCAAGGTCAACATCTTTTTTTCTCCATTACAGGCTCCATCTGGAATGGTCCCAGCCACTCACTTTATAAGACCCTTCCATTCTTCAGAAGAGACCCGTGGCTACAGGCACCCTGCAAATATCCAACCTTCCTCCTTCATCTGCTCCTCTCCAGCCTTCCTTTGAACTTCCCCCTTTTATCTTCCTCCCCTGGTAGTCTTTCTTGACTATTTCAGGACCAGGATACAAAAGCAATCTTGAGCATAGCCCAGTAGCCAACACTGCTTCTACATATTGTTTCAAGCTTTACACTAGATAGATATGACGACGTGCCACTTCCTCTGGAATATAAGAAAGGGCAAACTAAGAGGAAATGTACTAGGAGCCAAACATAATTAACTTTCCCAGATTTGAAGGGTCAGCTACCAGCATGCTGGAAAAGAGTCCTATAAGAAGGTTATTCCACACCACCACAGACTTTACTGTGACAAGGAAGTCATGGAGGAAGCTACTTTTGGAAGCGGTTGAACTTCCACCTTTCTCAGGGCAAGGAATTATGGCCAAAGACCTCCTGAGTTTTTCCACAGCATTCAGATGTGTGTTACTTTTTGTCTTCCTTTGACATTGTTTCTTTAGTCAAAAATTATCCAGATTTTTATCATCAGCTGCTTCCTGAGTTAAATGTTTGCCTCTGCTTTATCATCATAACATGCAATATCTGACATTATATCACTCATATATTATAAGCCTACATTTTGTAATGAGAGTGCACAAGTACAATATTCCTATCATATTAGCCAGTTATCAGTTTCATTTCAACGAAATATGCAAGCCTGATATAGTACCAAATGGGAAAGTCCATCTTTAAAGAGAAGGACTAGGCTTACCCGCATCTCCACCAATCTTAAAGTAGGGCTGGTTTATGTTGAAGGAAAACAACATGTGGGGAATTAATAAGAACAGAGAATTTGACCTAGTGGATCAATTCATCTGGCTAACAGTTCACCTGTCCAGTACTGCCTGCAGCTTCTGTGCAAGCTCCCAGCCAATTATGCAATGCTGCACATGGAAGAAAAGTTCCTTTCTCATCTCTACAATGCATGCTCTGAAGCATGAGATTGAACAGTAAAAGCACATATAGAAATACTTTTTTTTAAATAAGCATAGAGTGTACATATCACCTTTACTGCCATAATAACAAACCCAGTTGACCACTATCTTTGAAATGGATGTATTCCAAACTGCATGGAGAAGCTGTTACTGTATTTGTAACACTAGTAGCATTAATACTGTACAAGTACCTGAGCATTTGCAACAGGGGAATTGTTAAAGGGGATTGGGGTGGCATTGTATAGATGCAGATTGATCCTGTGCTTCATATTTGAGCCTAGATACAATCCAAATTATTTTTTTCCTTTGCAAGCTTTGAGATTCTACCCTCAGGCCTTATTCAGACCTCACCACAAGTTGGATGAGCTTATCCATGGTGTCAGAAGAATCAGTTCGAGCTGCAGTGCTCAGTACTTCTGAAGCAGCAGCAATAATTGATTTTTTTTACTTGGGGGCACACACACACACACACACACACCTTAGTACATGTAAACTTCTATAAGAGACCTGTAATAGGCAGACAATGTTTGCCAGAAACCCCCACTTATTTGCAGATTATCTTGCTGGGGAAGAGGAAGTGGGTTTTGCTCACTCACTGAGGAACTCTGCAGAAGTTTCAGGGATAATACTGTTTTTTCCCTGCTCAGTGTTAGAAGGAAGAGACTTGCTAGGATTCTTTATCACTATCACATAACGAACACCTCAACTTCCTCTCTAAACAGCTCTAGATAGTTGCCTTTTTAAAAATCCTATCCAACCATCCCCAAACACTGGGGTAGTTAGCATCTGAATCAGTAGCTGAAAGTTGGGGCTTGAGCACACCTTTATCTCAGACATGCTAAAAAATAAGTATAAAGGCTTTCATGAGAATGACACACATGTTCACAAGGAGTTAAGGAGATGCCTGCTTGAGCACCTCAAAACAGTTTGGTTATTAGCAAAAAAGGGAGAGGAAGCTTAGTCATCATGATCATTTAGGGTCTGTATTCTAATACCTTTGTTCAAGTTGGGTAGTAACTTTACTATTTGAGTAGTCCCTTTGCTTTCAGTGGTATATAATACTAGTGAATATGTACAAAAGCATCAGAATCTGTCTCTTAAGAAGAAAAACTAAGATTAACTTGCTTTAAATAGAGCTGCGTGGGAGAATGGAAGTTAATTTGTGCAGGACATTTTGAAGTGTTTATTAATGACAAAGAGATTCCAACTTGCCCTCATTTAAAAGAAGAATTACCTATCAATATAGAACAGTTGGTAGACAACAAAATACACAGTTGAACTACATAGAAGTTACATCTGTGAGTGAGTGAATGAGATAGGAAAAGATTTTGTATTGTGGCTAATGGTAGCAGCAAACCCCCATACTACAGTACTTCTCCCACAAACAGAAGATACTTGTCTTGTACAGAAAGAAGCCTTCATTTAGGAAAGAGCCCAGATTATTTATTTTAAGAGAACCAGTACAAGGTCAGATCTCTTCACAAAGGTCCTCAAACCCTCAGGCTCCCTGCTCACAACACACTTCACTACACAAACAAACAAAAGTTCATACATTTGGTAAACTCCTTCAGGCACTGGAGAGCAACGCTCCCCACAGCAGAACTACAATTGTAACACTAGAAACAAGTAGAATGAAGCACCTCCCCCCTTATACAGACATTAGCACCGGCCTTACTTGTAAGCCATTTGGCTGCTCTCAGGCTACATCTACACTACAGGGGGGAGTCGATTTAAGATAGGCAAATTCAGCTACGTGAATAGCGTAGCTGAATTCGACGTATCGCAGCCGACTTAACCCGCTGTGAGGACCGCGGCAAAATCGACCTCCACAGCTTCCTGTCGACGGCGCTTACTCCCACCTCCGCTGGTGGAGTAAGAGCGTCGATTAGGGGATCGATTGTCGCGTCCCAACGGGACGCGATAAATCGATCCCCGAGAGGTCAATTTCTACCCGCCGATTCAGGCGGGTAGTGTAGACCTAGCCTCAGTTCTTTTTCCTCATTAGCAGGTTGTGTAGTTTCTAATTATCCACTTAGCAAGACTCACCTGCCAGACAAACCCACTTATTCCCTGCTTCTGCTGACTAAATGGGCATAGTGAAACAAGGAGAAGTTGAGAGCCCAAGAGAAATCCTCTTCTGAAGACCCAGTAACCCTCTCACCATGAGGGATAATCCACTAAAGTGAATAGGTGTTATCTGAGCATTACAGGAGAAAAATAATCCACTAAACTCTGTCAATGCGTTGCTTGCTCTCAGAAGGGAAACATTGACAAGCAATGTTTATCTATTATATTAACTCCTTGTTGCTGTATTTTATACACTCACATCTATGCTTAGAGGCAAGGCTCAGTAATTAATTCTAAATTTGATGGGGTTTTATTTTCTCTTTGTTACTGGGATACAGGGAATTTTTTTTTTTTTTTTTTTTTTTAAAAGCCCCAGGTTTCATTATCAGTGCTCTACTATGCACATTATCTGAATATATTTTTGCACCTATTCCAAGAGTTTGCTTCAGTATCCCTAGGTATATTTAGAGTGCCCAGTTGGACTGTTATTTCCTCAGGAATGAAATGCCTTCCTAAATATGGATAGAGTATAAATAGAAAAGATTAAAAGCACACAGATACACACAAACTACCAAGCTAAAGACACAAAAAGGTTGCAAATTAATATAATGAAAACTAGCCACCAGAAAATTGTGAAGAAAGTGTTTCCTTAAAAAAAAAAAGTGGATGGTTGGTTTTCATAAAACATAAGAGCCACCCATAGTACTTCCGCAACAGGCATGCATGCAGATTCTCACACACAATGCAAGAACTGGATTTAGTACAATATTAAGCCTAGTAAACCCAAACAATGCAGGTAAGGATGTGTTAATTTTACCTTTGCAGAGTGTGGGAATCATTCTGATGCATGCAGAGCTTTTTGTGCACCCTGATGCATATGAAGATGTGCACGTGCAAATGTATGCCCAGGTGACTGAAAATGAAGCCCTTAAAGCAGGTGATCATATTTTGAAGAATGTCCCTTGCAGGGAAAGCCCAAAATAATGCAGAGGAAAGGAAATACGGGGACCCAGTGTGATTATGTGGGAATTCCTGGACAAGACTCTCCAGAAAGAATGATGATCACCCAGGCTGCAAAATGGGGGATGGGTGGAGACAGTGATGTGGTGCTCTGAATTGGTTTAACAAAGTTCAAATGAGTCCTTAACAAATACCACCTAGAAAACTTTGTGTTGTTGTACTGTCTGATCTTAGCCTTCAGATCTGCTATGACAAGAGGGAACAGTCACTGAGACAGTTGGAGGGGATTTCCCAGCAAACAAAATACAATGAAAAAAGTGAAAATTCTTTTCTATAGCATTACTGACCAAGGATTTTCAACAGCTGCAGTCATCACTTATTAGCCACTCCACAGACACTAAGAGAGACACAGATTGCACGCAGCTGCACACACTTGGTCTTTGAATCCTTTCAGCGTTGACACAAAGTCAAGATTTAGGTAATCTTAAGGTAGGAGAGGGAGATGAATGAAATATAATGCCATGCTGTAGAACCGCATTAAGACTCCAATTGCCACTTCACTGCTGTTCAAAGGAAGAGGAAAAGCTAATATGAACACTCCTGCACAACAATGACATTTTTAGGGGCATCTTAATTTCTCACCCTACTTTGAAAGAAATTAATAAATTTTAAAACTGAATCATTTAATGTTTAAAGACAGCAAGTTGATTTTTTCCCATTGTGTTTTAGCTTGACTTTAGGTTGCATTGGAATGTTTTGCCATGTCATAGTCAGGGGCAAATCAAATTAAATTTGAGATAATATAAACCCTCAGGCATCTCAGCTGGGGCATCATCTCAAATTCTGAGAGCTGCTGAAAAAGGAAAAAATAGCTTAATGCACTGGTCTGGGACTTAAAAGTTCTCGGTTCCATTCCCAGCTAATAGGTCATCAGGGATGCTGCTGAAATAGTAATATTAGAATCTGGACCATTTAGCTCAAAACATTCTTGATGCTCAGATACTATGTTGATGAGGGCCATACAAATATAAGACAAAAATCATTAAAGATTAAAACCTAGATTATTTATTTAGAACTAGCTGAGGCACCAAAACAGGCCAAGTGTGAAAGCTTGAGAAAAAGAGTTAGTTTTCCTTGATGATCAACACCTCCACCCTAAAGTTAAACCTGGGGGATAACTGACTAGGGTTACCATACGTCCGGATTTTCCTGGACATGTCTGGCTTTTTGGTCGTCAAATCCCCGTCCGGGGGGGAAATTCCAAAAAAACCAGACATGTCTGGGAAAATAGGGAGGGGTCGTGGGGCTTGGATCCGCGCTGGGGCTGGAGCCGGAGCCACTGCCGCTGGGGCCAGCGGTGCTTGGCCACCAGCCAGCGGCAGTGCTGGGGCTGGGGCTGGTGCCGCTGGGGCCCGATCTGAGCTGGAGTTGCTGGGGCCGGAGCTGTTCGGCTGGGGCCAGTGCCCGTGCCCCGGGGCCCAAGCCGAGCTGGAGCCGCCGGGGCCGGGGTGGGCTGGAGCTACTCGGCCGGGGCCAGCACGCTCGGCTGGAACCAGGGCCGGAGCCACCGGGGCCCGAGCCGGGCCGGAGCCGCCAGGACCAGAGCCGCTCGGCTGGGGCTGGTGCCCCGGGGCCCGAGCCAAGCTGGAACCACCGGGGCAGGCAGGGGCTGGCGCGCTCGGCTGGAACTGGGGCTGGCGCACCAGGGCCCGAGCCGAGCCGGACCCGGACCCGAGCCGCTCGGCCAGGGGGCCGGACTGGGCCGCGCCTCCTCACACCCCCCCGCCCCAGCTTACCTGCCTCCCTGTTTCAGGCTTCCCATGAACATTTGATTCGCGGGAAGCAGGGCAGGGGGAGGAGCAGGGGGCAGAGCGTTCAGGGGAGGGGCGGAGTTGGGGCGAGGACTTTGGGAAAGGGGTGGAGTTGGGGTGGGGCCGGGGAAGGAGGCGGAGTTGGGGCCCCTTGGAGTGTCCTTTTTTTTGTTATTTTAAAAAATGGTAACCCTATAACTGACTGAAGGGAAAAGAGGCAGTTGCAATTATGGAGATCTCAAAAAGAAAAGCTCTTACATTTCAAGTCCTGGCTTGAAGAAGTGAAATGCTCCATCCAGCCTGCAAGAGATTTTTGGGAAAGAGAGACTCACTTATACAATGTCCTCTAAGACAGTGATTCTCAACCAGGAGTAAGTGTACCCCTGAGGATACACAGAAGTCTTCCAGGGGGTACATCAACTCATCTATATATTTGCCTAGTTTTAAAACAGACTACATAAAAAGCACTAGCGAAGTCAGTACAAATTAAAATTTCATACAATGACTTGTTTATACTGCTTTATACATCATGCACTGAAATGCAAGTACAATATTTATATCCCCATTGATTTATTTTATAATTATATGGAAAAAATGAGAAAAAGCAATTTTGCAGTGATAGTGTGCTGCGACACTTGTATTTTTATGTCTGATTTTATAATCATGTAGGTTTTAAGTGAGGTGTAACTTGGGGGTAGTCAAGATAAATGAGACTCCTGAAAAGGGTACAGTTGTCTAGAAAGATTGAGAGCCACTTCTCTAAGGCTATGGCTACACTGGTGCTTTACAGCGTTGCAACTTTTTTGCTCAGGGGTGTGAAAAACACACCCCTGAGCGCAGCAAGTTACAGCGCTGTAAAGCGCCAGTGTAAACAGTGCCCCTGTAAGCTAATCCCCTTGGGGAGGTGGAGTACCTGCAGCAGGACCACACACGCACTTCAAAGTGCTGCCATGGGAGCACTTTGGAGTTTCGAGTGTAGCCATGCCCTAAGAGAAGCGGAACTAAACTGCAAGCCCAGAGACCTTGAGTTCTAGGGCCTGCTATTCTAGTGACTATTCATATTTCTGCCCATATTGTGTCTCACAGCTAGGTAAGTGAATTCAAAGCTTGCACAAAGTCACATCGTATGGAGCTGGGAATAATTTTTTATGGCTCGAAATATGAAATAAATTATTAACAGTGATGGTAATTAATCATTGGAACATTTTACCAATGGTTGTGATGGATTTTCCATCATAACACTGGCAATTTTTAAATGAACATAGGGCGTTTTCTTCCTCAAAGATATGATCTAGTTCGAACAAGAATTATTCTGAGTAAGTTCTACAGTCTGTGCTACACAGGAAATCAGATGAGATGGTCCCTTCAAGCCTTGGAATCTGTTCATCTATATACCATAATGTACAGTAAAGATTTACATTTAATTCTGGTTACTATATAATATATTATTGCATTTGACAAATAATTAATAGGGATATAAATGAACTCTATCATATGGCAGAAGCACATAGAGGCCCAGATAAAGCTGAGCTGTCAGTTTTATCTGATTTTTTTAAAATCAGTGAATGCTTCATTTCTCAACTTTCAGGTTGTACTAAGGGTAGGGGTTTTTTTGCAGGGAATACATTATGTCATTTATCATGTTTATGCAAAGTGGTGCTGTTCCTGATTAAATGAATGAGTGCAGTCAGCTATGTTTGCTAACAGTGATACCCTGAAGCTTAGGAGTAAATTCTGCCATCCCAATTCTCACTTGTTAGTGGTCTCTGCAGTGATTCTGTATCTGATGCTCATCCATGTTTGCAAAAAAAATGCCAACTAAGCATTGATTGTAAAGTTCCCACTTGCTAAAATGGAGAAAAATGTTGGCTTTAAGGGCACAGTCCTGCATTTTTGGAATCAGAATTGCAGCCGTGTTAGTCTGTATTCGCAAAAAGAACAGGAGTACTTGTTGCACCTTAGAGACTAACAAATTTATTTGAGCATAAGCTTCATCTTCCTACTGTATTTTCCACTGCATGCAGCCGATGAAGTGGGCTGTAGCCTACGAAAGCTTATGCCCAAATAAATTTGTTAGTCTCTAAGGTGCCACAAGTACTCCTGTTCTCATTGTGGGAATGTAATACGTTGCAAAAAGAATGATCATTCTAGGATGTATTAGTGGAGTGTTGTAAACAAGACACAAGAAGTAATTCTTCCACTCTACTCAGCCCCAATAAAGCTGCAACTGGAGTATTGTGTACAGTTCTGGGTGCTACACTTTGTGAAAGATGTGGACAAATTGGAGAAAGTCCAGAAGAGAGCATTAAAATTTGATTAAAAATGTGACCTATGAGAAAGGATTGGAAAAAAAAAAAAAAAAAAAAGGTTTGTTTAGTCTGGAGAAGAGGCGATAGAGGGGGATCACAATAACAGTCTTCATGTATGTAAAAGATTGCTATAAAGAGGAGGGCAATAAATTGTTCTCTGGGACTAACAGTGTCGGCAGGAAACTATGTAGCCTGGAAAAACCCCAGTAGGAAGGAGAGAAATGTGGGTCTCTGCCCAAGAGTTGTGATGGCTAAGGAGCTGAGATCCAACAGTTGGTGCCCGTGGTGGACCCAGGAGGGGGAATATCCAGTAGGTAAAGCTGCCCTGAACTGTGACAGATGCAGTACAAACCAACATTCTTGGATATTATGTTCTGGTAGAGACACTCCAAAATAGGAACTATTAAGGTTTCTGAATTTGTGGATTCCTTCTTAAACATTTCAGTACCCAACTAGATACCAAAGAAAACAGTCAATGATTCATTTCACACAGAAGCCTCACTGCCTCATTTTTTGTTCATGGTTTATCCAGTGCAGACCAGACAACAGATAGCAGTATAAATTATCCAGCCAGCGACTAGGGTTGCCAATTTTGGTTGGCTATATTCCTGGAGGTTTCATCACATAACATAACCTTTAATTAAAAGATTCATCTTTGATTCCTGGAGACTCCGAGACAATTCTGGAGGGTTGGTAAGTGCTACTGCAATATTGACTTTTGGCAGGAATCAGTTTGTGGGCTTTTCTGCCATTCTGCATACCAGTTTCCCCCTCCTCATTTACTCCTTGTGAGTCCACCTCATGTATTATTCAGGTACACATTTAATGTTTTGACTTCTCACAAGCAATTGGGCTGCAACATTTTCTTAACAGGTCCTGTTCATGTTGGGTGGGGAGGGGGATGTGCTGGAACTAAGGATGCGGGGGTTGCCACAGCACTCCCTGGCTTGAAGTGGTTTCCATTAAATACAGGATTTACAATTTGGTTCAATGGCTCTTAGCACCCATACTATAAAAGTTGTTCCAGCGCCCCTGGGGGCAAGGCTGGGAGTGGAGCCAGTGGTGAGTTGGAGCTGGTTCGCACCAGTTCACATGAACCGGTTGTTAAATTTAGAAGCCGGGTTAGAACTGGTTGTTAAAGGGGTGAGCAAACTCCAGCCCACGGGACCATCCTATCCGGCCCACCTGAGCTCCCGGCTGGGAAGGACCCGCCGCTGACGTGCCGCCGAAGTCCTGGAGCGAGTGAAGGACTCGCCATCGAAGAACTGGTAGGGAACCGGTTCCTAAGATTTTGCCAGCTCATCACTGAGTAGAGCCACACCTGGCCATAGGCCCAACTGCTGGCCCGCTGTGGCTTTGCTCTTGTCCCTAGCTGTGGCCCCGACCCCAGACCAACCCCAGCTGCAGCCCCAGCCTCTGCCCCCTTATCCTATCCACATTCCCCTTCCCTTCCCCCAAGCTGCAGCCCCGCTCCTAGCCTCAGCTCAGGGAGGCACAACCCTCAAAAGTTTAGGGACCTCTGGCTTAAACCAAGATGGCAATGGAGATTAAAGCTGTTCAAACTTTTAGCTATCTAAACAAGTCATCTTGTGTATTTGAGCTTCAAAGCTCCTTACCATATCCCCAAGCAAAAATCCATTCAGCTGACCAACTCTTCAAATATTAGTGTTCATTAGAGAGAATATTTACCATAACATTTGTCTCCATAGTTTGTTTCTAAGGATACCGACTGAAGAGTTGTCCCAACAGGCTTGGAAGGTTGTGTGGGATAGGGAAGAACTGAGCTTTCACAACCCTCTCTACATTCCTGTCTGACTGTTCCAGAAAGTTCCCTCCAGTTTTCATTGATTGCCTCCAAGGGAAGAAAACTTTGGTTTAAGATCTAACCAGAAGGATGAGCCATTAAGCAATTTATTACCTGTAACCTCACAGCAAGTTGCCACTTGTAGAGACATGTGCCTGGTTGATTTTCTGTGCCCTGTGGATCTCTGGTTTTACAATAATGTGGATAACTACTAAGGAAAACTCTTTTGTGGGCCACTTCCCTTTGCAACCTCACCCTAATCTGAGTCCACAAAATCATCACTAGAGCTACCTGAATATTTTAATCAAAATATTTGTGACAACAAATGGCTTTTCAATCAATTTTTTTTTCATTTCTTTTTATGAAAAATTGTGAAGATTTGGGGGGGTTGGTTTTTCTTCTCTCTCTCTCCTCTCTCTTTTGTTCTTTCCCTTTCCCCTTCCCCTTCCTTCCTTGTGGGGAAAAAAAGGGAGAGAAAGGGTGAGAAAAGGGAAGCCCCAATATTTTTTATTTATTCAAAGCAATTAAAGTCCCAGTGTTATTAATCTCTCCTCATATGGCAGCTTTTTCATACCCCTAATAATTTTTGTTGCCCTTTTCTATACCTTTTCCAATTCCAATATATCTTTTTTGAGATGGGGCAACCACATCTGCACACAGTATTCAAGGATGTGTGTCATGCCAGACACAGATTAGTTAGTGGCAGAAATTTGGTTCAGATTCTCCACTGAATATTTAGAAAAAAGGATTTTGAAAAAAGGTGGCACCCTGAGGTACAGACCCCACAAAACAGAAGATTGCAACAGAATTTAAACTATGATCTCACTACTGCAAGGCCATAATTAGTATTCATGTCCCTGTGGAACAATTCCAATGGAAAAAAAGTAAAGTTAGCATGCAGCAGGGGGTGCATAAGCCAAAAAAGCAACCAAAAATTAAAGTTGCAGAAGTAAGATCAATAAAAAAAATCCAGCACCACACAGATGGAATTACAAATGGGAAATGGATACGTTCAAGAAGTTAACCAGAAATGTGGAAGCGGTCAGTAAAGACAAGACTATGTCTGCTTATGTTTCAGGTCCCCATGTCCAATAGTGTTTTCTTCATAATACTGAGGCCAGGTTAGGCAAATGATCTTTTCAGGCCTTACTGTCTGTACATATGCCATGAATACTAGTGGAGTGCAGGATATTGTCTCTGAGTGTGAGCTGGTGGAATGACTCAGACGACAAAAAACCCAAGTTTTGGTCTTTTCATCAGGGAGAATATTTATATCAAGGAATCAATATGTATTTACAGCAGGAGAAAAGTTGGGGTTGAACCCAGTTCTATGATGCTGAGTGTGGAGTCTGACCTTCCCAAAGCATTCTCTTCCTTTCATCTTCCATACAACCAACTTAACACTCTAAATACTCAGGCTAGAGGAGGAGGCAGCTGAGCCGAGTTTAACCCCTTTTTCATCAGGGCCAGGTAATGTCCCTGTCACACACATTAATGAATTTGTTAGTTTTATGATAGCAGCTTTTGATTACATTCAGAAACAGCCTTTAGGTAATGATCCCTCTACACAGACAGCAATGTATTCCGGAGTCTCTCAGCTTTGCATGTGAGTATAACGATCCCCTTTGCCCCACCATGTGAGATGTGACACTGGCACCACCAGCAACTGAAAATGTGGGGACAGCAGCTATTTCAACTTAAGGTCTATCACCAGCCACAAAAGCATCAAGCAGATTTAGTGAGCAGACTACAGAGGACACTAAATTACAACAGCAGAGTCAATTCCTGTACATTATGCACTGATCAAAGCAGGAGTGATAAATACCATGTGAAGTGTGTGGGCGTTTACAACTTGGATAGGCACTTTTAATAAATCTAAAGACAGAAAATTAATATTAAGGGCTAGGTTCTGCCTGACCTGTCATATATGGATGTGTAGCCACAAGATAGGGATCCAAGAGCTTCCCTACCATCCTGTCGCATGGTCTGCATAAAGGCGGAGTAGAATTGCAGTCTTGCACTTAGGGACAGGCAGAGACTGCTCTTTCATTACTCCCCCAGGGGCATATGGGACTCCAAAGGGCACAGGGATATGGTTCTGCCTTCCCTCTGTAATGGCCATTGGATGGCCTAGCATGTAAAGAGGAACAGGATGTATTCTGTAAAGCATGCTGGGAGATCCAGGAGACATCGTGCCTCCCCAAAGCAGAAACTTTTCTGTGGCACCCTCAGTGTCAGTATGGTTCTACAGTCTCCCAATGCATGCGGTACATAAATGACCTACACAAAACCCATTTGGTCAAAACAAAGGGACTCCCTTGCACTTATTTAATGTCTAACAGCCAAGTAGGAAGTCTGTCATGTCTTATCCACTGCAGAGGCACATTTGTGGTAAGCATATTTGGGGACTTTAGTGGTCTTGTGGCATGCCAAGCTGAGGTTAATAAACTGAGTAAACAGTACACAGGAGGTATGGTCTTTAAGAGAACACCTGGGAAAAGGAGGTTCCCTGGTAAGGAAGTACCCACCCTCAGAAAATCACTGTAAAAGTGTCTTAAGTTGGGCTCCCAAAAATGAAGGCACCCAAAATCACTAGTCAATTTGGAAAATCTAAACCAGAGTCTCTGTTGCTAAGGTCCTGATTCTGTGAGCTTACACCACAAGTAGTTCCATTAAAGTCAATGAGTCTCAGTGCAGGTAAGAATGGCAGAGTCAAGCCCTAAATATCCCACATGCCACTTCACATATGAAAAGTCATTGGCTACGATACCCCCATCCTTTACTGTTGTAAAGTGCTGTGTACTGGTGACAGACAGACTTGTGTGCACAGATGACAGCATTTCAATGATGCATGTATATAATTTTAAGTGTGTTTTGCAATCCAAGTGGCTATATGTTTAAATTACTGGGCCAGATCTTCAGCTGGTGGAGATCAGAGTTGCTCCATTGAAGTCAATTGCACTCCACTGCCAAAGATCCGGCACCATGGTTTATAATTTTTTGGTAGCAACTCTTGTACCAATCCTGAAAAGTCAAGGAAGCATATTAAAGAATGAAGGTATGCCTGTGCAAAGCTAAAATTTGAGTAATAACATTCCAAGATTCTCTTTTCTTCCTTTGTAATATGTTGCTCCACAGCTTATATGGCCTATTGAACAGAGTCATTGACTTGTGACTGAAATGTGAAACCCCGTGAAAAAAAGGGGAGAGAGGGAAGGACAGGATGCCCTATAAATAGTTAAAACTTGGAATCCAGCTATCCAGCAGTTCTGGCTCCAGCAGTTCATCATTGTTCTTGGACCTGAGTAGCTCATCTAATATATGCATGTGTACTGGGGAGACAGAAGAAGAGGCCTAACTTGCCCTTTCATCTGCTTTTTACTTACTGACAGGACTTAATCAATTAGCTAATTCACCTTACAAGGAGAAGTCAACACTTCTTGTCAGTGCTTTGTAAAATTCATGTCCTCCTGCCATTTCTCAATTTAAATCAAAAACAGGAATTTATCAATAAACTGCTCAGAGGTATGGCTGGCAACATTTTTTTTTAAATCAAAGGGATCAAAGTGTTTCCAAGGATGGCAGATCGATAGTGAGAAGTAGATAGGACTTTAATGGCTTTGGCTACTTGACACATAATGCATTAGGGCTTCTGATGTGACATATGATTTATGGAGCAGGTGACAAAACATGACACTGTTTTCTCTGTCAATGTGTAAGCATGCTAGTTGTGAAATAGGATACTATCAAGAGCTGGAAAATAATCAGCACTCCAGGAATTAAAACATAAATAGATGCACAATTCACACTGTTCCTAGCAGCCCTGTTTTAAAAGGATATATGGGACTCTATGGATTGATATTTTATAGTATAAATACACACAAAATAAACATGGTTTATAACTGCCTCTTATACAAATACACACAAAAATATGTTTTGGTATATTGCATTCTACTATATTATAATCTACTCTATTACACACACACACACACACACACACAACACAATAATTTTTAAATCACAGGAGTTTCAAGACTATGCCTTAAATTTCACAATGTGATCTTATTGATTGTAATAATAAATAATACTCTTGTTACAGACATACATATTTATAGGAGGTAACACTGCAGTGATATAGGACCAGATCCCCATCTGGTATAAGTAAGCATAGTGTGGACAACACCGGGAGGGGGAGGGGAAGGGGGGGAGAAAAACCACACTGCTCCTTTGCCCTGAAAACTTGATCAGCTATATAGAACATCAAAGTTTTTACTTCATCAGAAAATGCCCTTAACATAACCTACTCTGGCCAAGAGTAGAAAAAAGTGTATGGCATGAAGCACACTGGACAGAGAGGCCATTGCCACAGCAGGGAACATACATGCATGAACATAAAAAATATGCCTCTGACATTTCCAAGTGACCTAGAATCCAAGAGTCTGATTTCAGTTCTATTGAAGTCAGTAGAAAGAATCCCATTGACTTCCATGGGCTTTGGATCGGGCCCGAAGTGACCAAATTCTGCCTCATGGCCTGGCTGCTCAGTGTTCGATTTCTGACCAGTACCAATGTGCCGTAGCAGTCTGTCTATGTTCCCAGACTGACTCATTTTTTAATTTAAGAAATCAAAGTTAGTGTCTCTGGTCACACTTTATATTAAGGACTCATTTATAAATGATTAATAAATGAGTAGTAGATTTTTTAAGCATATCACAGACATGATTAGGTAGTGTTATAGATGGTTATAAGCATGTAGAAGGCATGGTTATAAGCAACCTATTGATTTCGACTGTATAACAATCTCTCAGAATTGGTTAACCAATTATTACAGCATCTACTTATCATTTATTAACCTTTTATGAACTATTTATGAATGGAACCTTAATATAGAGTGTGACTATGTTACTACTTACTGCGGAAATAAGAGCCCATCTGGACTTTATGGGCCAAATTCTGATCTTGGTTACATTAACCAAGCTGCCAGGCAATTCTCCAACACTACATTCTACAGGCCACTATCCTCCAATCCCACTGAGGAGTACCAAAAGAAACTACACCATCTGCTCAAGAAACTCCCTACTATAGCACAGGAAAAAAATCTACACGGACACACCCCTAGAGCCCCGACCAGGGGTATTCTATCTGCTACCCAAGATCCATAAACCTGGAAACCCTGGATGCCCCATCATCTCAGGCATTGGCATTCTTACAGCAGGATTATCTGGCTATTTGGACTCTCTCCCCAGACTCTATACTACCAGCACTCCTAGTTATCTTCGAGACACCACCGGCTTCCTGAGGAAACTACAGTGCATTGTGATCTTCCTGAAAACACCATCCTGGCCACCATGGATGTAGAAGCTATTTACACCAATATTCCACATGAGGATGGACTACAAGCTGTCAAGAACAGTATACCTGATGAGGCCAGAGCACACCTAGTGGCTGAGCTTTGTCCTCACCCACAAGCATTTCAGATTTGGGGACAACTTATACCTTCAAGTCAGCGGCACTGCTATGGGTACCCACATGGCCTCACAGTATGCCAACATTTTTATGTCTGACTTAGAACAATGCTTCCTCAGCTCTCGTCCCCTAGCGCCCTTACTTTAGTTGTGCTACATTGATGACATCTTTATCATATGGACCCACAGGAAAGAGGCCCTTGAAGAATTCCACCTGGATTTCAACAATTTCCACCCCAGCATCAACCTCAGCCTGGACCAGTCCGTACAAGAGATCCACTTCCTGGACACTACAGTGCAAATAAGTGATGGTCACATAACCACCACCCTATATCGGAAACCTACTGACCGGTATACTTACCTACATGCCTCCAGCTTCCATCCAGGACACATCACATAATCCACTGTCTACAGCCAACCCCTAAGATACAACCGAATTTGCTCCAATCCCTCAGGCAGAGAAACACCTACAAGATCTTTATCAAGCATTCTTAAAACTACAGTACCCACCTGGGGAAGTGACGAAACAGAATGAGAGAGTGAGACAGGTACCCAGAAGACATCTACTACAGGACAGGCCCAACAAGGAAAATAACAGAACACCACTGGCCATCATGTAGATCCCCCAGCTAAAACCTCTCCAGCACATCAACGATCTACAACCTATCCTGGAAAACGATCCCTCACTCTCACAGACCTTTGGAGGCAGACCAGTCCTCACTTACAGACAGCTCCACAACCTGAAGCAGATATACACCAGCAACCACACGCCACACCACAGGAACCAAGCCCTGTAACAAACCTCACTGCCTACTCTGTCCCCATATCTACTCTAGCAACACCATCAGAGGACCCAACCACATCAGCCACACCATCAGGGACTCATTCACCTGCACATCTACTAATGTGATATATGCCATCATGTGCCAGCAATGCCCCCATGCCCCATTGGCCAAACCGGACAGTCTCTACGTAAAAGAATAAATGGACACAAATCAGACATCAGGAATAGTAACCTACAAAAGCCAGTAGGAGAACACTTCAATCTCCCTGGACATTCTATAACAGATTTAAAAGTAGCCATACTTGAACAAAAAAACCTTCAAAAACAGACTTCAAAGAGAAACTGCAAAACTAAAATTCATTTGCAAATTTAACACTATTAATTTGAGCTTGAAGAGGGACTGGGAGTGGCTGGCTCATTACAAAAACAACTTTCCCACCTCCTCATCAATTATAAGGAGTGGACTACATCCACTCTGATTGAATTGGCCCTGTCAACACTGATTCTCCACTTGTTAGGTAACTCCCTTCTCTTCATATGTCAGTATAATAATGCCTGCATCTGTAATTTTCACTCCATGCATCTGAAGAAGTGGGTTTTTTACTTACGAAAGCTTATGCCCAAATAAATCTCTTAGTCTTTAAGATGCCATCAGACTCCTCGTTATTTTTGTGGTTACATTAATGTAATTCCAGGATAACTCAACTCATTTAAATGGAGGGTAACTGAGATCATGTTTGGCCCCATGTGTATAAATCAAGAAGCCTCAGAGGATAAGGTTTCACTTAATATCAACACTTTACCTTATTGACTCTTACCAAGCTACTGGACTCCACCCCTAATCTTTTTGAGTCCTATTAAATCCCATAGAAGCTTTCAGGCTTACCAAATCACTTGCATACAGTAATAATTATATCCCTTATTACAGTAATGCATACTTTTCTATACAATGCACAGTTAACCTGGGAAACTTATGGACACAGATATAATTGAGGCCTGGGAGTAAATCCTGACCCCATTGACTTCAATGACACCTGGATTCCACCCCAACAGTTTAGAAGGATAAAAATAAAAGAAGACATATGTGCATAATGAAAACATCCATACTTGAATTCTAAGAATTTCAACAACAAGAAGACACCAAGTGTTTTGCAAGGGTTATAAATACCCCCATGGACATAAACCTACTTCTAACTTTCCCAGCAGGCAGCTTATTCCATAACTGCTGAATACAAAATCAGTTGGTTTTGAGGAAGGTGCAAAAATGTGTAAAGTGTTAGAGATAGGATACTGGACCAGTTAACTTCTGGTCTGATCCAGTGTAGCAATTCCTATCTTCCATTTAGACATAAGTCTGACACAGCATCTCTCTTATTTTTAATATGAAAATAGATCATACACTTTGGAAGAAAATTTGACCTTGATCTGTGCATAACCTTACCAAGATCATCACTAAATTCACTGGAGTGAGAAACTGGCAAGATTAACTTACAAAACACTTAAGAAGTTATAGCTGGGTGAAAAAAAGAAATGGGGTAATCAATAGGCACAAGAGTTACACAATTGCTTTTCTACAAAGTGTCTTCCTTGCACCTATCTCTCACTTACATGGCATTTATGGGCACTAAGGGGGAGAGGGACGCTGCATCAGAAAAAAAGGCCTTATTATAAGTAAGAGCCCAAGTCGTGTGACTTATTCTTTGAGGAAGGATAGTTGTATGGTTAAGGTGCTGGACTGGCCTCAGGAAATAACAGTTCACTACTCAGCTTTGTCTCAGGCTGCCTCTGCAACCTTAAGCAAGGCATGAAATCTCTCTGGATAAACTTTTCATAATTCCCTGAGTCCCCTCAGCCTTCAGGGGAACAAGGTGCTTTTGAAATTGTTACCTTATGTGCCTCAGTCCTTGGCAGTGGCGTAGCTAGGCATGGAAATTTGGGTGGGCCCTGACTTTTGGGTGGACGGGCAATGACAGATGTGCTAGCTCAGCTTCTCCCCCAATGCCATGCTCTCTTCCTAGCCCTGGTGCCCCCAAACACAGGGCTTCACCTACTGAGCTGGGCACGTGCATTCCTCACCTTGGGCGGTTGCTGCCAGCAGCTCCTTTTCCGCTGGGCTCAGCTCACCTTTCCTGGGGGTCCATAGCACTTCTTCCTCACTCCGCACGCGCAGGGGCCAGACACGGCGCTGCACATTGTTGAACCCATGAGGGACTCGGCGAAGCACCCCTGGCACATGCCCACTACTCCCTCCCCTCCGAGCAGCTGCTGGTGGAGGCCCAACCATTCCTCCTCCAGCGGCAGAGGGAAACGCGGCAGCCACCCCTAAAACAGCCCTGTAGAGAAGCAGACTCACCCCTGCGGCGCCTCCTGCTGGTGACTTCCGGGAATTAGCTCATTGCAGCTGTCGGATCGCCCTCTGCAGGCCAGTGATCTGCCTGTCCTCTGGCCCCCCGTGTCCCTCCCTGGACCCCAGTGCCCTTTTACCTGGAGTGCTGCCCCCTTGCAATAACTCCTCAGTCTTAGGGTCTCCCCTCCCCGGGGAACCCCCACCCACTATTCCCACCTCGCCTCAGTATAAGGCTGCCACCAGTCATTGACTAGCCCCCACATCCTGGGGCAGACTGCAGTATCAGCCTACTCATCACTGGCAAGGTTGGGTTTGGACCTGCTGCCTTTGCCTACCCCTGGGTTGCCCTCTACAACCTCTAGTACACCTTGGCCTTCTGCTAGGCCGCAGCCTGGGGCTTTCCCGGCTGGAGCTCTCCCGGCTGGAGCTCCCCCGCTCCTCAGCCTGTCCCCAGCCCTGCTCCACGCAGGTATCCTGTCTCTAGCTCCCTGCAGCCAGGCCCTTCTCTCTCTCTGAATGCCGAGAGAGACGGAGTCCTTGCTCCTGGCTCCCACCCTTTATAGGGCCAGCTGGGCCTGACTGGGGCATGGCCCAGCTGCAGTTACTTCCCCAATCAGCCTAGGTCTTTCTTTCACAGTCTGCCAGCTCTTTGCCAGGGCTGGTTCCAACCCTATCAGGGCTGGAGCGGGTCACCACCCCGCTACAAGCCCACACTACATTCTGCGTGGGAGAGGGCCCAGGCCCCTGCTCCATGCCTGGGGTGGTGGTTCCCATCACCTCCTTTCCAATCCTTCCCATCCCCCTGCCCATTAGTATGGTCGGGAGGAGGGGGTGGGGCAGCAGAACAGCTGGAATGCTAATATGTCCTTTGCCACTTCATTGTGTGTGGCTCAGAAAATGGTAAGGCAGAGCTGATGGAGCATAGCTTTCTGAAGGGCAAGCGCATAGCTCCCCTGCTTCACTATTTCTGATGGCCCTAACAAAGCAACTGTGGCATAGTCACCAATGAAAAAGTCAATGTTGGTCTACGTGAATGTTTCTCAGAAGCTTTCTTCCCAAACAGGCTTTCATAGAATCCCACTATACAATATTTAAATTCTGATCAAGTAAACAGATGTGTTAATGCATGACAGACACCTTAACTGCATTGTTTCTTTAACATCTCTCTCCATTTCCTACAAATGGGATAGTAATTTACAACAACTACAACCAGAACATGAACCCTGAAGCTTTTATGCTGTATATTAAATTTTATTCTCCAAAGAACATCAAAAGTGGGTCAAGATGGTACTTCACTAATCATATATTCCCAGAGGACTTAGCAGTGCTCCAGACAATTGCTACTGTACAAAAACATATACAAAGTAAGAGAAGACTCTGTTAATGTTTCACCCTTTCTTTTTCACATTGATCGATGAAACAATCTTAATTTTTTGAAATTCAGATTAACTCAATCCACCATTAGATCTCAAGTAAGCATCCTAGTAATGTGACCACAAGAAGTGGACATGTGCAATAAGTTGTGGGGGCTGTGACAAGATGGTCAATATAGTATGGTGGGTCCTGCGCTTTTCTTGGTGAGGGGGGGCTAAAATACCACCCCTAACCCCTGCTCTTGGGGCACCAAGGGCCCCACTAGTGGCCCAGGAAGGTGATAAAGGAGGGAAGCGGGGGAGGGGTCTGGGTTTGCTCCTCACTCTGAGTCCCAGCCCCTCTCAACCCTTGCAGGTTCTTACCCTCTTCCCCCTTGGGTGGGGTACCTTCAGTCCTTAAACGCTGGGGGAGGGAATGTCCCTCCCCTGCTGGGGCAGGGTCTCCCTTACTCCAGTTTTCTGTTCCTCCAAGTCTCACAGCACACCTCCACGCTCCAGTCTTCTCTCCTTCCCCTGACTGCCTGAAGCAGGGGGTTTTATTAGGTTTCTAACAGGGCCTTAATTGATTACAGGTGCTCCAATTAACCTGTAACAGCCCTCCCTAGTCTACAGGGAACCACGCCTTAATTAACCTAGGGTTTA
Source organism: Trachemys scripta elegans (assembly GCF_013100865.1). Taxonomy (NCBI): domain Eukaryota; kingdom Metazoa; phylum Chordata; order Testudines; family Emydidae; genus Trachemys; species Trachemys scripta. The sequence continues at coordinate 29,219,212 of NC_048307.1, forward strand.
TATACTTCCCTTCTACCACTTCCCACTGCTCCCTGGCCCTCCTGTATCACATATCCCCCAACCCTGCTCAACGCCATGGGGTTGGGCTACTTGGGATGAAAGACAATGTTGTCGTGATAGGCCGTCCACATTGCTGTGTTGGCTGCTGGCTCTATGCTGGATCTGGAAGTGAAAAGGTTGTAGGGACAGGAACCATCTAGTAATTCATGCATTCCTCTCCTTATTTGTGTGCATCCATTGGAGTGGGGCGTGGTCCATCACCAGGGTGAACTGCCGCCCAAGTAGATAGTACTGTAGAATCTCCATGGCCCATTTAATTGCTAGGCATTCCTTTTCTACTACGGCATACCGTTGCTCCCTGGGCAGGAGCTTTCGGCTGAGGTAAAGGATTGGGTGCTTCTCATCTCCCACCATCTGTGAAAGGATGGCCTCGAGTCCTACCTCTGAGGCGTCTGTTTGTAGGATGAATTCCTTTGTGAAATTTGGGGCTATGAGCACTGGATGGCTGCAAAGGGCTGTCCTTAGGTCTGTGAAAGCTTCCTCTGCTTCCTCAGTCCACTTAACTATCTCCAGGCCCCGAGCTCTTATCAGGTTCATCAGAGGCGCTGCCCTTGTGGCGAAGTGAGGGATAAACCGGCGATAGTACCCTACTATTCCTAAGAATGCTCTGACTTGTTTTCTGCGGATTGGGCGGGGCCATTTCTGTATTGCCTCCACTTTGTTCCACTGGGGCTTCACCAGGCCCCTTCCGACTACATACCCGAGATATCTGGCCTCGGCTAGCCCTACTGCACATTTGGATGGGTTAGCGGTGAGGCCAGCCTGTCTAAGAGTATCTAGTACCGCTTCCACTTTCCCCAGGTGTGTCTCCCAGTCAGGCCTATGGATTACCACGTCATCTAAATAGGCAGAAGCATACTTGGCATGGGGTCGAAGTGATCTGTCAATCAATCGTTGGAAAGTTGCGGTGGTCCCATAGAGCCCAAAAGGGAGGATGGTATATTGGAAGAGGCCATCAGGTGTAGAGAAAGTGGTTTTTTCCTTGGCGTCCTCAGCCAGGGGGATCTGCCAGTAGCCTTTTGTCAAGTCCAAAGTGGTCAAGTATCGGGCCTTGCCTAACTGATCCACCAGCTCATCAACATGTGGTATCGGGTAGGCATCGAATTGGGATACCTCATTTAACTTCCGAAAGTCATTACAAAACCTCAGGGTGCCATCAGGCTTGGGGACCAAGACAATAGGGCTGGACCACTGGCTGTGGGATTCCTCAATCACCCCAAGTTCCAGCATCTTCCTTACTTCTGCCCTAATTTCTTCTCTTTTTGCCTCCGGTATGCGATATGGTTTTATGGTCACCCTTGCTCTGGGACAGGTGACAATGTGGTATTGGATCAGCGTCGTACGGCCTGGTTGTGTGGAGAACACATCTTGGTTCCGCTGGATCATTTCGATGACCTCTGTTTGTTGTTCTGGGGCTAATTCGGGGGATATCCTTACCTGCCCTTGTGGGCCATCTGCCTGGGGTGTGGCCGGCAGGATGGCCAGGCACGTCTCCTGATCGTGCCAGGGTTTCAGTAAGTTGACATGATAGATCTGCTCTGGCCTTCGGTGATCTGGCTGCTTTACCTTATAATTCACCTCCCCAACAACTTCCACGATCTCATAGGGTCCATGCCAACTGGCCAAGAGCTTACTTTCTGCTGTTGGTACCAGCACAGCACCTGTTCTCCTGGTTGAAATGTCCATGTTTTTGCCCGACGATTGTAGTAGGTTCGTTGGGCCTCTTGTGCTTTCTCCAAATGCTCTCGTACTATGGGGGTCACTTGGGTTATTCGTTCTCTCATCTGGGCTACGTGTGCAATGACATTCTTCCCTGGGTTGGGTTGTTCCTCCCATTCCTCCTCCACGATGTCTAATATGCCACGTGGGTGGCGTCCATACGGTAGCTCGAAAGGGGAGAAACCAGTAGAGGCTTGGGGAACTTCTGGTATTGCAAACATCAGATATGGTAGGAGGGTATCCCAATCTTTTCCATCTTGGGCCACCACCTTTCAGATCATACTCTTGAAAGTGCGGTTAAATCACTCAACCAGACCATCTGTTTGGGGATGATAGACCAAGGTCCACAAGGCTTGGATGCGGAGCAGGGTACATAAGTCTTTCATTACTCTCAACATGAAGGGAGTCCCTTGAGCTGTCAGGATCTCCTTAGGGATGCCTACCCTAGCAAAAACCTGCACCAGTTCTTTTGCGATTGCCTTGGACATGGGGTTCCTTAGAGGAATGGCTTCAGGGTACCGTGTACCAGGATGACAAGTATGCTTCGGTGGCCCCGGGCTGTTCTTTCTAGTGGGCCCACTAGATCCATTGCTATTCTTTCAAAGGGAACTTCAATTATGGGCAAGGGTACCAACGGGGCCCTTAACTGAGGTTGGGGACTATGCAGCTGGCACTCTGGGCAGGAGGTGCAATAGTGTCGGACTTCTGCCCGTACCCCCGGACAGTAGAACCTTCTTAGAACTCTATCCAGGGTCTTGTCTGCTCCTAAATGTCCCCCAAACAGATGACTGTGAGCTAATTCTAATACAGCCCTTGTGTGCTTCCGTGGCACCAAGAGCTATTCTACTACTTCCCCCCATATTGGCACTACCCGGTACAACAGATCCTGCTTGATTATATAGTATGCCCTGTGCCTTTGGTTTTCCCTTCTACTGGCACGCCATTTACCTCTACTACCTCCTCCCTCGCGTTTGCATATAGTGGGTCATCGGCTTGGTCCTGCCCAAAACATTTGCGTGCGGGACCAATCTGGCCTGATTCTATTGACTTGGGTTCTCCTCCTCCTTTTGGGGTGCTTCTGCTCGTGCTGGAGGCCATCTCTGGGTCTCCACGAGCCTTCCTCCCAACCAGGGCAGCTTTCTGGTTTGCTGCCAAGATCCTGGTTCCTAATCTTTTGTCTGCTCTCCTTTCCCGTCTGGATTTCCGGGACTTCCCAGGTGAAAATAACTCTGGGGAAAACCCAGCAAAAATTGTGGTAGAGATCATCCATGGGCACCTCACATTCTGTGCTCGGGGTTTACTTCCTGTCCCTAACTTAATGGGGGGAGTAGGCTCTCGAACCCAGGAAAGTCCCTGCCAATTAAGACTGGGTAGGGGAGCTTGGGGACCACCTCTGCAGTCATCTTGGTAGTACTTCCCTGGATCTCAATCCGTATTGGAATTGTAGGGTAGAAATTTACTGTGCCATGGACACATGTCACTCCAGTGCTCTTGGCTCAGCTCAGTTGGTCTTGCCCCACTGATTTCCCTGAGACCAAAGTGACGCACTCCCAGAGTCCACCAAAGCTATGGTCTGGATGCCATTCATCTTTACTGGCCTGGTGTACTCATGTTGGGCCATCGCAACCCCCACCAGGCTGATTAGGCCACATTGTTCCCCGGGATCCCCCAGATTACATTGTATGGGCTCCTCCCTGTTGGGGTACTGGGCTGCTATATGCCCCAACTCCCCACACTCATAACAGCGATATCTCATTCTGGAGGTTGCCCTCTATCTTGGGCCCTCTGACTCGCTTCCCCAAACCTCTCCCCCCGGACCCCCAGATCCCTTTGGGGCCTCAGGCCACTCCTTGGTGCCTGTTCTTCCAGCTATGGCTTTCCTGGAGTTCTCGACGATCCTGGGCCTCGGGGTTGGGACTGGTTTCCTAAAACGCCGTGTTTCACCTCCCAGGGTTTCGAACAGTTCACGGGCTGCCAGTTGTCTCTCTACAAGGGTGACTAGTTCATCATAGGTGGAGGGGTCATTCTGGCCTACCCAGGCTTGGAGGCCCAAGGGTAGCCCCCTCATATTGTGGTCCAGTACCAGGAGCTCCATCGTTTTATCTGAGCTGAGAGCCTCTGGGTGTAACCTGTTCCAGGCTAGGTGGATTAGGTCAAATAGTTGTGATCGCGGTGTCTTCTCTTCACAGTACTGCCATTCATGGAACCTCCGGGCTCTCAAGGCCATTGTTACCCCTGCCCTGGCTAGGATCTCCGCCTTCAGTCCGGGGTAATCTGCTGCCTCCTCTGTGATCATATCACAGTAGGCCTTCTGGGCCTCCCCACACAAAAATGGGGCAAGGATCCCTGACCACTGGGCTTGGGGCCAGGCCTCCCTCAGAGCTGTCCTCTCAAAAGCCAGGAGGTACGCCTCCACATCATCCTCCCGGGTCATTTGGTCATTTTCTGCAGACAGTAGCTGGCCTGTATGGTCCGTGTCCCATCATACCCGCGGCTCAGCTCCGTAAGGACCTTCACTTGGTTCACTAGTTCCTGCAGCATGGCCTGATCTTAGGTGGCCTGGGTCATCAACAGGTGATTGAGTCTCTTGCTGCAGCCGCATGGCCTCCTGTTGGACAGCTGCCTGGACCCGGGTAGCCTCCTGCTAGGCGGCAGTGGCTTGCAACAGTGCTTTGACCAGATCCTCCATCTTGAGGCAGGGTGGAGGTGACCTACTCTGGATTATGTTCACAGCACAGAGATCCTACCCCTGACACCACGTGTGACAAGCTGGTTGATATAGTATGGTGGGTCCTGCGCTTTTCTTGGTGGGACAGGAGCTAAAATACCACCCCTTACCCCTGCTCTTGGGGCACCGAGGGCCCCACTAGTCGCCCAGGAAGGTAGTAAAGGAGGGAAGCGGGGGAGGGGTCTGGGTTTGCTCCTCATTCTGAGTCCCAGCCCCTCTCAACCCTTGCAGGTTCTTACCCTCTTCCCCCTTGGGTGGGGTACCTTCAGTCCTTAAACACTGGGGCAGGGTCTCCCTTACTCCAGTTTTCTGTTCCTCCAAGTCTCACAGCACACCTCCAAGCTCCAGTCCTCTCTCCTTCCTCCTTCCCCCTGACTGCCTGAAGCAGGGGGTTTTATTAGGTTTCTAACAGGGCCTTAATTGATTACAGGTGCTCCAATTAACCTGTAGCAACCCTCCCTAGTCTACAGGGAACCACACCTTAATTAACCTAGGGTTTATATACTTCCCTTCTACCACTTCTCACTGCTCCCTGGCCCTCCTGTATCACAGGGCAAACAATTTAATTAGTTTTAAGAGAGATGGACAAATGTATCAGTCTGATTGTATGATAGGGTTGCTTGTGATGGTAGAGGGCAGGGATCAGCAGTCCATGTGCTCACTTCCGGTTTATGTTTTATGTTCCCAAAAGCTCATGGTTCAGTGCTTCAGCCAGGCACCTGCAGAGGTCAGGAAAGGATTTTTTTATATCCCTCCCATTGTTTTCAGATTTTCTTTATCTCCTTCTTCTGAAGCATCAGCATTGGTCATGGTTAGAGATAGGACAGTGGATGGAGAGGGCCAGAGCTCTGTGATGGCACCAAGCATTCTCTTGCAGGTGCTTGGCTGGCTGGTTCTTGTTCACATGCTCAGTGCCCAGATGAGATTGGCAGTGAACTTGGGGGTTTTCCACCTTCCTCTGCAGCGTGTAGGTGTGGGTCACTTGCCAGGATTATCTGGGTCTCTCTCAATTAATCATTTCATTAGTGCACCTAGGTCCCTCCTAGTCTCTTCTTCTGGCAAACAAATGTCTAGTTTCCTGTGGGCTTTGGTTCTTGGGTCTAGTGTAGCTGTGTTTGTGTCCTGTGATATACAGGAAGCCAGACTACATGATCTGGTGGTCCCTTCTAGCCTTAAACCGTATGACTCTAATAAACTGCAGGAAATAATTGAGGAAAATAGCTCTTTGGGCTATAAAGTAAATAACTCTAATTTTCTCTTTTCTAACAAAAACAAATTTTGCAAAGAAATGGTTGTGAACAGAACTCACTGTTGCCAGGAGATAAGATAAATGCCTAGCAGTGGAAGTTTCATAATGCTGGTACCAAGAGTGTACTTAAATTATAGCTCTTCTTTATTTCTGAAAATTAACATCAAACCTACAAAATACAGCATTTAGAAGTTCTTTATTGCTGCTCACAAACCTCCAAAGGAAGGGCAGTTACAAATAAATGTCTCTAATTTCAAATGCAAATCTTTCCAAAGGGTACTGAGATAAACTCTCTTGTCCAGAATGCTCATGGTGGTAAGGTTTGCTCAGCTTTGGGGTGCTGGTAAGTTTATAATAAGTAATAATTAGGATTTTGATTTTTATGGAGGTACTGAAGTCTGACAGATTGTCAAAAGGAACATTTCTACGTCTGTGTTTAACAATTGAACTAAGGAGTTGCTGGTAGAGTTTCCCAGAAGAGCTACAGGTTACTTTGTATACATAATGAAACCTTTTGCTGGTGAAGTTATTTGTATTTCACAGAAAAAAAAAAAAAAAAAAAAAAACCTCACTATGGCCCTCACTCAGGAAAGCATTTAAGCACATGTTTAACTTTGAGCATCTGCTTAAGTCCCATTGACTTCAGTGGGAGTTAGATATGCAAGTGCTTTTCTGGAACAGGGATGCTTTCCTATAGATGAGGGTCACTAGAAGCAGAATTGCAATTTTCACTTTTCAGTGAATGGAAAGAATTTGAGAGACACAGTCTACTAAACTATACGTGGTGTTTCACTGTATTCATTATAAGCAGGTTTCATAGTATACAGTGGGAAAAGCATATGCAAGGTCTATGATTTGAATGACCACAGAAGAACAATCCAAGAAATTGGACAACTAATCACAGCCAAGAACTTTTGTTTCCAAGGCAATGTAACAGCCAGGATTAAGTCAGTCAAGACAAAAATGTGCTTACCAATACGAATATCATGCAGCCTGACTCCTTTCCTTGCATAAAGGAAGTGCCTCACTTCTATGCTTTTATTTGGCATTTCCAGGAAGGATCCTCACAACAGCCACTGAATTTTGAAGCACTTGTTCTGAAAACCAGATGTGTAAAGCACAAGGAGAGTGGTAATGTTGTATCCAGCACAAGAAAGCAGTGTGCTCTGAATGAAATATTTTAAGGACTGAATGTCATGAGCAGAGATAAGCTCCTTCACTAACCTGGGCTAGGGAAAGAGATTTTTAAATGTTTCCAGATGCCCAACTCCTGGCAGTGTCTTGTCTTTCCCTGTCTGTGAGGAACTGCTGGGGTACTATTTAATGCAAACTCTTCAAATTTATATATAGTCTAATACTTCCCTGACAACTTTTTGAGAGGACCTTTCCCCAAGCAAAGCTTCGAAACTGAAGACACATAGGGCTAGATTCTCAGGTGGTGTAAATTAGCATAGCTCTAGGCATTCAGCTATTGACTACAACATTTATACCACCTAGGATCTGATCCACATAAACTAGTGTACAGTGGCTTTATTTTTCAAAGACAGGGACCAAAATTCTGTCTTTTAGTTTCTATGTAGATTATTACCTTTGGCATTAGTGGAGTTACTGCAGATTTACACCACTGTAAGAGACAGCAGAACATGGACCTCAGTGCTTTTTTAGTACCATTTAACAGCATGCCACCACTCAACTGTAAGTCAATTAGAAAATATGTTAGACTCCATAGTTAGACTTCGGGCTGGAAAGCAATACAAGTAAGTGGAAATTCATCCTTGGGCAGAGAACCAGCACAAGGTCTATGCACCACTAAAATCCTTCCTAATATGGCTCAATATATTATTGCTGCTCCCTGATTGATCGAAACGTTTTAAACAGGAAAATAACAAATAGTGAAAATAACACATTTTCCAGTACAAATTGCTAAATAAGTGTGTAATAATAAATAATTAATATTAACCCACACATTCATTTAGCTCAGAGCTTTGGGAACCTCAGATTTTTTTCACAAGTATCCAGTGGCAATTTGAATAATAAAGTAACCTGACCCCGTGACTTCTAGCAAACTAAACTCAGTGCTTTCATCCACATTGGTATTGGAGCTAGTCTGTTTTGTCTTTTTTTGAGAATTTGACCAGCTTAATTTAGCATGGATCTCTATGGAATGGGAGGGAATGTCTTAGACAAGCTTCTCTTAAATCCAAGAACCATCTATGTTCTCTTAGCTCTTTCTCACATGCAAGGCAGAGGGGCATATGCAAAATACTGTTTTTCATTAAAAGTACATTCCCTGTAATTTATTAGACGGTTATTCAGTGTACCCTGCACATTTTTAGATGTATTGAATACTGTGTAAAAGTGCCAGCTGGTGATTATTGAGGTTGTTGCTTCTATGGCTATTGAAGAGTAGTACAACTGCTGATTGCTCCTGTTTATTATTACAATTATTATCATCAACTACACATCGATATCTTAGTTTTTACATCTTTTGAAAAACAATGTTTCATTTCGGAGTGGGGACTCTTCACATTGATGGATCTTGATAATTTCCAATCCCCTAATCTCATTACCTGTTCTGTTAATGGAATATTTTTTTTTTTTTTTTTTTTTGAGATTGGGTGACCAGAACTGCATGCAGTATTTAAGGTGTGGGCATTACAGAGCAGTTATATCGTGACATTATGATATTTTCTGTTTTATATCTATCCTAAAATTGTTACGCTTTTTTGACTGCCGCTGCACACTGAGCAGGTGTTTTCAAAGAACTATCCACAATGACTCTAAGAGCTTTCTAGAGTGGTGACAGCTAATTTAGACCCCATCATTTTGTATGTATAGTTGGGATATTTTCCAATGTGCATTACTTTGCATTTATCAACACTGAATTTCATCTGCCATTTTGTTGCCTAGTTACCCAGTTTTGTGAGATCCTTTTGTAACTCTTCACAATCAACTTTGGACTTAACTATCTTGAGTAATTTTGTGCTCTCTGCAAATTTTGCCACCTCATTGTCCACCCCCTTTTCCAGATCATTTATGAATATGTTGAACAGCACTGGTCTCAGTACAGATCCCTGGAGGGCCTGCTATTTACCTCTCTCCACTGTGAAAACTGACCATTTATTCCTACCATTTTCACTATCTTTTAACCAGCTACTGATCCATGAGAGGATCTTCCCTCTTACCCCAAGACAGCTTACTTTGCTTAAGAGACTTTGGTGAAGGATCCTGTCAAAGGCTTTCTGAAAGTTCAAGTACACTATATCAATTGGATTACCATTGTCCACATGCTGCATATAGCGTTCATCTATTTGTTTGGTAATTCTGTTCTTTACTATAGTTTCAACCAATTTGTCTAGTACTAAAGTTATGTTTACCTGCTTGTAATTGCTAGGATTGCCTCTGGAGCTTTTGTTAAAAATTGGTATTACGTTAGCTGTCCTCCAATCATCTGGGACAGAGGCTGATTTAAGCAATAGGTTATATACCACAGTTAGTAGTTCTGCAATTTCATATGTGAATTCCTTCAGAACTCTTGGGTGAATACCATCTGGTGCTAGTGACTTATTATTGTTTAACTTATCTATTTGTTCCAAAACCTTTCTATTGACACTTTGATCTGGGAAGCACCTCAGATTTGTCACCTAGAAAGAATGGCTCAGGTGTGGGAATCTCCCTCCCATCCTCTGCAATGAAGACTGATGCAAAGAATTCATTTAGCTTCTCCACAGTGGCTTTGTCTTCCTTGAGTGCTCCTTTAGTATCTCAATCCTCCAGTGGCCCCACTGATTGTTTGGCAGGCTTCCGACTTCTAGTGTACTTTTTAAAACTGCTGTTCATTTTTGTATGTTTATGTCTAGTTGCTCTTCAAATTATTTCTTGGCCTGCCTAATTATACTTTTACAGTTGACTTACCTGAGTTTATGCTCCTTTATATTTTTGTCAGTAGGATTTGATTTCCAATGTTTAACTGATGCCTTTTTGCTTCTAGTTGCTTCTTACTCTGTTGTTTAGCCATGATGGAATTTTTTGGTCCTCTTAATATTTTTTTATTTTGGTTTTACATTTAGTTTGAGCCTGTATTATGGTGTTTTAAACTACTTTCCATGCAACTTGCATGCATTTCATTCTTGTGACTGTTCCTTTTAATTTCCATTTCACTAGCTTCCTCATTTTTGTCTAGTTCCCCTTTTTGAAGTTAAATGTTACTGGGGTGGATTTCTTTGATATCTTCCCCCCCCCCCCCAAGGATGTTAAAATTTCTAGACACCATTAATGACTGCTTCTTGGAACCTATAATGGGAGAGGCAATTCTTGATTTAGTCCCAAGTGGAGCACAGAATCTCGTACAAAAGGTGACTGTAGCTGAACTATTCAGTAATAGCGACCATAATGTAATTAAATATATCTTTGCATCACATCCTATGGTAACATGTATGGGGATAGTTAAAATCCCCCATTATTATTGGGTTTTCTATATTTGTAGCCTCTCTAATCATCCTAAGTATTTCAAGTCAATGGGAGTGGGGGTCCTGAATCCCTTAGTCTCCCTGAGGGATGCCAGGCTCAATGTGCACTGATTCTGTTGACTAATCCAATTTCGCAGACAAAAAAGGGGAGGAATGGGAGAAAAGATGAAATGGTCAAGCACAGAAAGAACCCACAGAGAGTTGGAACCTGGCTGTCATTCCCAAACCTTTCCTGATAACTAAAAATCACACAAAATGTTAAAAAAATGAAATGCCTAATGAGCTATAAAAACTTTCTATTTCCTCACACTGATGGTCAGAAAGACCCTCTTATGCAATAATTTATGCATATGCTTAACTTTAAACATGTGGGTAGTTCCATTGACGTCACTCCTGAAAACACTTTGCCTGTGAATAAATGTTTGCAGGACTGAGCCTACGAATGAAATTCATCCCTGTGCAGAGGACTGGGGCAAGGCTTATGGACCACTTATATCCCATTTTGAGGGGGTAAAGTGGGACTGAAGTAGTGTATCTTGTGCAAATATGTATATCTGACCCTAAGGGCCCACTGTCTTGTTCCCACTGAAGTCAATGGGAATTTTGCGATTTCCTTCTATGAGAACAGGATTGAGCCTTAAATAAAGTTTTAATTATCACCATAAAATTAACCAAAACAATGTGATTCTTACCACAATTATTACTTCTAATGGAATATAGACTATGGGAGAAAATTAAAGATAATATTGCATTGCAGTTCTATACACATGCAAACCTGAATTTTACAAGAGTTTGGGGAACAAGTAAACTTTTAATAAAATGTAGATTTCATTATTCCAGGGAAACCAACAATAGTGACAAGAAAGAAGGGCACAAAGTAATTATAGAATACAGAGCTTTGTGAAATCAGAGTTGACAGAATTGGAGTTTCTTGTAGTCTGATGAATTTGTTTGCCTATATGTGGCAAGGCCTCTGTTTGAAAGACAATAGGCTTCCTCCATTTCTACATGTTATTAAAAATATATCTTTCTTTAATTGTACATCCTGTTGACAATTTAACATGACTTTCAGAGAACTTACAAGGGAAGATAATGTGCTCAGCAAATCAGGGCTAGGAAGAAAAAAATGGCAATTTATTTCTCTGAATATACCAAGAACAATGAATAGCTCCAAGAATATAAAAACCTTAGTTAATTTTTGTACTTTCTGGCAGTAATCATCATGTCCAACTGATGACAATTTGAGTTTAAAAGGACACCAATCTTCAAGTTCTATGAGGAAATTAATTCTCAGTTTTTAAAAAAAAAAATAAGTCCAATTACTTTTTGAAAGATGACTAATAACTTTAGAGGTTTCCTCTCTTCCTAGGAAACATTACCTTGACTTTTCTGACTCAAGTTTGATGAGAATAGGGTTTCTTCTTACTAGTTAATCCCTTTTCTAGTTCCACAAGTGAATATTATAAATGACAGAAGACTAATATTTGCTATGATCCTGGTAACTGGTTCAGTGAGTAGATAGCTTCACATGATTTATTCATGGCAGCAGCCATTAAAATCCATGATATTTTTGTTAGGATTACATTTCTGGAGGGCTTCACTTTAGTTCCAGGATTTGAAACTGAACTGAAATCGTGAATGGCTATTGCTGAGTTTCTGTATGTAATCAGGGTTGGTGGGGGCAGTGAGGGAGAAAAGAACAATTCAGGCGTAAGATTTAAAACACTGGATCTTTGCAGAAGCATCCCAGCTGTCTTACTATGGAAGTGCTAAATAATCATTATTGTATTATCTCTCGTCCCAGGATCTAAAGAAGCTTTATATTCACTAATAAATTAAGGCTTAAAACACCACTGTGAAGTAGTTGCATATTGTTATCCTCATTTTACAGATGTGCAAACTAAGGCATGGAGAGGTGTTGGATCACACCCTGATCCGGTTGTAAAATTGGCATAACTCAGCTGAAATCAGCAAAACAAGGCAGCTTAACACCAACTAAAGTTCTGGTCCAGAGACTTGCCCCTGGTCACATAGCAACTCAAGGTAGAGAATTCAGATCTTCATACTAGACAGGGGCAAAAAAAAAATGGCCAAAACTTTTTTTTTTTTTTAAGAAAAAAATACAGATTCTGCTACTGAAACATTTCACATATTTGTGTTGGTTTTCCCAAAATGTTTGTGTAAAAAACAAAACAACCAACCATGAAAAAGCCAAAACAAGATTTCCTGACATTTTCAAAAGGAAACATTTCAATTTTTCAGTTTGAAACAAATTTGTTTCAAAATTGGTTTCTATTTTATTACAAATAGTCAAAACCCTTTTCATATGGTTGAAACTGAAATGAAACAGCTCATTTTGGGTCAAACAAAAATTAATTTGACCTAAAGTGATTTTTTTAAATAAATACACTTTTTGATTTGCTGAAAATAAAAAAAAATACAGAGTTTTTGGTTCCACACAAAATGAATTTTTTCTTTGATTTTTTGGAATTGCAAACAAACTGAAAAGTCTGTTATTCATACAGCTCTACTCCTTACTCTCAGTCCTATTCTTCAATCCTCAAACCACAGTTTCTCAAACTTTCAGAGCAGGTTTAAGTTACAAAGGGACAATGCTAGTGACAATTTGTACTACTCAGAAGCTGGACTTCAATACAGCCTTTTGCCTACAGAACTCTGAAATCCTTATGTTTCTTTTCAGATGTGTAGCAAAGAGGCATGGCCTCCCTCAGAGGTGGATGCAAAGGGAATACTGCAAGCCACCTGGTGGGCAAATCCAGGGGGACCATGCCCTGCACACTGGAAGCAAAGGGGTGGTGTGACCCTGCATGTTCAGCTGGGTCAGCCCTGTTAGACCCATAAAGGGGTGATACACCCCATCGCCCAGTCATCAGGACTCCCCATTAAGCAGGTGATTGTGACCAAGTGGGTTCCAGTCCCCTGACAGGGTCAAATACACAAATAATTTGTAGCCCCTGGGCAGACAAAACAAACAAACAATTTAGAGCCCTGCAGTCACCGCTCTGGGGGCACACAGTAGTATTTGGGATGTGGTAGGGGAATCCAGCCTCACTCTACACCAGGTTCTGACCCAGGGCCCTATGAATTCAGAGAATTCCCCATCAGGGTTTCAGGTACCCACTTCTAATATCTCCCCTGGGTCACTTCCTACCACTAGTTGCATCCTGGGTATCTCCTCAGCTGGTGGCAGCTCAGCTTTCCCATCAGTCAGCAAGTTGTCCACAGCATGGTCTGGGTGTTCCAGCTCTGCCACCTGGGGCATCACAGGTACTTCTACAGGAACCCACAGTACACATCCTGCTGCCTTCTTTTATCTAGCAATTCCACCTGGAGCATGTGCAACAGGGGGAGGGGGACGTGGCCTCCTGGGTACACAGTAATTGGTCTGCCCCCATTGGCCCCATGCAGGATTGGTACACCCAGTCACAGGCGGGAGAGGAAAAGGAAGTATGAAAGGCCGGCCCAGCAGCTCAGTTCAGAGGAAGCCGCTGAGGGAGACAGACATGTCTTCCCTGCTTCTGGAGTAGGATGCCAAGGAGAACTGCAGCTGTCCCAAGGGCCTGCACAAGCTTCCTGAGAGCTCTGCCACTCCCGAAGCTAGGGAGTTGCTACTCCTTGGCAGTATATCCCAGGGAGACTGAGGATGACCCCTGGATGGAGGTACATCTGAGGGGGAGAGTAGGAAGCAGTCCAGGGAAACTAGACAACGGTCTGGTTGAGAGCTGGCCTGATACAAGGTCAGTGTGTTGTGGGCGGATCCCTGCTGACCCAGTGTTAGGGCCCTGGGCTGACAGTACTCCCTAGGGTTACCATACGTCTTCTTTTTCCCGGACATGTCTGGCTTTCCAGCAGTCAAACCCCCGTCTGGGGGGAATTGCCAAAAAGCCGAACATGTCCGGGAAAATGGCGGCTCTGCTCCTCCCCTGACTCTTCGGCTCTGTTTAAGAGCCGGGCTGCCCGAGCGCTACCGGCTTCGGGCAGCCCCCTTGCCTCCAGACCCTGCGCCGCCGGAGCCCGGGAGGGGAAGTGCCCGGCTGGGGGCGCAGGGTCCGGAGGCAAGGGGGCTGCCCGAAGCCGGTAGCGCTCGGGCAGCCCGGCTCTTAAACAGAGCCGAAGAGTCAGGGGAGGAGCAGAGCCGCCATTTTCCCGGACATGTTCGGCTTTTTGGCAATTCCCCCCAGACGGGGGTTTGAGTGCCGAAAAGCCGGACATGTCCGGGAAAAAGAGGATGTATGGTAACCCTATGCTTCCCCAATCAGCCTTTCCCCAGCCACAGCCCTCTCCAGGGCTGTTTTTAACCCTTCCGGGCAGGAGCGCGGTAATCACCCCGCTACAGAACCTCACAACATGCATTTCTTCTCTCCTCAGTCCAGTTAAGGGAGAACCNGTTTGCCGGGCAGCCCCCAGACCCTGCGCCCCCAGCTGGGCGCTTCCCCTCCCGGGCTCCAGCTGCGTTGGGGAAGTGCCGGCCAGGGGCGCAGGGTCTGGGGGCTGCCCGGCAAACCGTGAAGCCGGTAGCACTCAGGCAGCCCTTTCTGCGTGGCTGGGAGTGGGAGGGAGGAGGGGGTGGAGTTAGGGCGGAGAAGAGGCGGAGTTGGGGCGGGGCTAGGGGTGGGGACATGGGCGGGGCCAGGGCATGTGGAGGGTCCTTTTTTTTTATTTTATTTATTTTTTATTTATTAGCTATGGTAACCCTAGTACTCCCCCTTCTTAGGCCTGCGCCTCAGGCATCCCTGTCTGAGCCCACAGATTGTGCTTGGTGCTCACCCCTGCCTGAGCCCCATAGACTGGGGCTGGTGCTACAGCTCTGCCTGATCACAGGCCAGAGCCTTGACTGTTTGCTGCCCTGCCCTGGTTAAAGGCTGAGTGAATAAAACACTATAGCTCTGCCTGGTTGCAAGGTCAGGGCCCACTGAGAACTGCTAATTCCCCCCTTTTTTCTTCATTTGAAGAATATTCTAGCAGACCAAATTGCGAGGAGGCCTGGCCTCCTTCAGAAGCGGACACAGAGGGATGAGGACACCAGCTTACAGATGCCTGGTCATAAATGTTCCTGTTATTATTTACCAGATACATTTCTATAGTGTCTTTTGCAGTAGCTGGCTTGTAAAGGCTTGTTAGAAATACCTCCAAAGTCTACAAAGAAAACAAAATGTATATATTTTAAAACAACCAATATGTGTGAGCCATCTGCCTTTCCTTTAATCGCTTTGCATCAGTTTTTCACCATGTCTTCTGTACAGCAGTAATATATGGCCTGGTAGAACAGGCAGCATTGGAGGTATATTTTGACCAATGTACCAGGTTCCTGGGCAAATGTACCTCTTAGGAATAAATATGTTTTTCTACCTAAAGGCAGTGACTCTGACATTTATTTCTGAAATCTTTCACTTTCTTCACATGCTTTCACATGATGTTTTCAAGTATTAAAACTGGATCTTGATATTTTGTACTTGGGAGATCACTTAAAACAAGGGATGTGTGTTCCGTGAAAAATGCTGTTAATATGACTAAGGATATAATTATGGCTGGAAATCCTCATTTAAATGATAATGAACTGTGCTCTCATGTGTTTTTATCAAAGCTGCACTAAGCTACTCTGTCATAGCTCCAGAACAACAAAATATAATTTTCGGTGCAGTGAGAAGATTCATCAACTGAAAATCTGTCACTTCAAAGGCTCCATTTTTGGCTTGGGTGTACAGTAGCTGCTCTGCAACACACTGCAAGGTAGGGTGACCAGATGTCCCGATTTTATAGGGACAGTCCCGATTTTTAGGTCTTTTTCTTATATAGGCTCCTATTACCCCCCACCCCCATCCCGATTTTTCACACTTGCTGTCTGGTCACCCTACTGCTAGGTTAGGATCTGGGTTTCCTGGAAATAAATCCTTTCCAATGCCACAAAACCCCAAAGACACCTGTTTTTCACTAGCTGGAGCAGCTGATATATACAGATATTTTCATTATTGATCATTCTTTCAAACTTTTGAGGTGAGAATAAAAAAAGTCTACAAAATGCTTTGATCTTTGTAGGCAGCATCAATTTCAGGTACCGGGTACTATCACACTCAATATAACTGCAATCCAAAATTATTCACATCTGGGCAAAATTATAACACAATATGTAGTGATGAGGTATTAGCTGTGAACCTCTGATAGCCCTGATAATGCACAATGCACTTCTGTATTCTTACCAAACCATGGCTCTATCTCTACAGTAAAAAGATAAAAATTCCAGTGATGAGTATGCAAAATAATTGTAAAGTACTTTTTTTTTTTGGTCAAAACTTCCTCTCTTTGACCAGTGCATAATTCCTGTCTCCATGTACACAAGGAATGTATAGCTCTAACATGGTTCCATATGCTTATGAACACTTCAGTGGCAAAGAACTAACCTTCTGTTATGTTGCTTCTTCCCACATGCTACTCATGAGACTAAATTCTGACTTTATGAACATCCCTTGAAAAGGAAGTAGGCCCTGGGAGCATTGTGTCTCAAACACACACTTCTCAAGCACAGATGTTCCCATGCTTCGTGAAGGTGGTGATTTACTGCCAGCCTATAACAGAATCTAGTCCTTGACTGGGGAATGGAAATTTAGAGAAAGAAACAGATCCTTTAATCATATGTATCCAGTCAATTCAAAATCTCACCAAGTGAGGATACATTATAATCTGCACTGATTTTACTAGATTTATATTAATTTGGGAAACTGACAGCCTCAGGGGCTCAGTAATGGAAACTCTGTGTCCAGTCATCTGATTCCTTTCCCACACAAGCCACTCTTTGGATCTATTATTCATGTAAATAATGACTAGCTCTTGATTAGTGAATCAGTATTTAAACCTGCCTCCATCTCTGCAAGGCCAACCATTGGTTTTGCAATGCCTAATGGAAAGTGAGAGATACCAGTATCTATCTAGCTCCATTCACATGGTTATGGGTGTGCAAAGACATCCTGCACACATACAGCATGTCTGCGATAAACCACCCAGCTCACAGCAGTCTTCATTCCGTACCTGCCTCAAGGTCTCAGTTTTGTGGTGACCCCCACAGAATGAACCAGGAAGCCCAGAGGGGAACCCAAACCCATTTTTCCATGTAGGAATGGTGTTACAGAATTCCTTCTTTGGCCTGAGCTGCTT
Organism: Trachemys scripta elegans; assembly: GCF_013100865.1. NCBI lineage: Eukaryota > Metazoa > Chordata > Testudines > Emydidae > Trachemys > Trachemys scripta. The sequence goes on from NC_048307.1 coordinate 29,236,607, forward strand.
GCACCAGAGTCAAACAGGGACAAGGATGAGGACAGTAATCTGGCTAGAAGATCAGGGCATATATAGCCACACAGGTCAACAGTCACCCCTGCCTTTTAACCAGCCTCCCTCAAGGTGTAGACAACAGCCTGATATGAGAAAGAACCAGCACCATCCTCTTTCAAGCCCTCAAAAGGAAAAGAAAAAGATGCACAACAGTTCTTTTTCAAGTTTGGATTGGTTGTAATGCAGCAACAACTCTCTCAATTGCTTTGTAGTAGATTTTGAGAGTGATTAAACAACTCAGCTTCACTTTGGCATCTAATACATCTCATCAGCAGTTTATTGCTCCACATACCACAAAGCAATAGATGTCAAACCTTAATTATGTGCGATTACATTTTCCCTTTCTAGGGCTTCACTTATTTAGTATCTATATTATAGCAGCACCTAGAGGCCCCCCAATCAAGACCAGTCAAATAAATCTTCGTTGCTTTAAGCACAGCACAGACACACATGAAGGCATCTCTGCCCCGGAGAACTGGTGCTTGCTACAGATTAAAGCACAACTGAGGGAAAAGATTGCTACAGGACGAGTGTGTAGCCCTTCTTGCCCAGTATCAAGATACATTAAAGTATATCTAGACAGCAAAGAAAAACCCACGGCTGACTCAGGCAGTGTTTAATTTGTAATGAAAGAGGCGTGGGAGCTCAAGAATGTTTTCACATTCATAACTGGTGCAGCAAGCCCACAGGTGCAGGGGCTATGAACTGCCATGCCTAGAGATGTCAGGGCTCAGCCTTGCAAGCCCTGGCACAAATTAAGCATTCGAGTCAAGTTTGCGGGGCTGTTTCATTGCTGTGTAGACTTCCTGTCTTAGACTGGAGCTTGGGCTCTGCTGGGGGGGAGAGAGCACATCCCTTTCAGTATTAAAAGTGAAAATCCTGGTGATTATGCCTTGACCATGTCAAAGCTGTGAGAGTTCTGAGTCCTTGGAAAAGCTATGATGAGTCTTTTTTTATCTGATGTAAATATAAGCTCTTTTGGTTCATGTTTTCTTTGCTACTTTTGCTACCTGATTCTTCACTTTCTTAGAGCCTGTGTCTCCATTTACACCACTGCAAAGTAGGTATAAAATATTAACATTCTGGTTTGGTAGCATTTTACACCACTCTTCCACTACTGGAAATGGCTACATCAAGTACAAGGCTGTGGAGAACTAGGCCCAATGGATGTTTAATATTTTATTTGGATCAAAACAGCAAACTACAGTACTTCTCCCATGCGTTGCTTCAGGACTTTGTGTATATGTAATTAAGGACATTTAGTTCTGATGGAATATTCTTAATTACTAGCCTTGGAGACAGAAGTCCCCTGTTGAACAGGTACAGATCATAACATTTTAGTCTATTTCTAGTGCTGTTATCCAGAACTTACTACCTACCTTGGTAACTCAGCACCTTCCAGAGTTAAAAAACGAACTAAATGATAGACATTTGTCAAGCAAGATTCCTCTCCAAAGTCACGGTACAAGCTTCGCGATGCTGCTCCATGTCAATATGCCTCCTCTGTTTTCTGGAGGGCCCACTGCTAGGTGTCAAATGATATAGTTCAGTATCAGAATTCATTCTGTCCTAGGTGCCACAGCCAATTAGGTCAATAAAGTCACTGATTATGGTGAGGAAGGGAGGGGTTATGATATGGAGACTTGCCCTCAAAGTAATTGGAGTGAAACCATTATTTCATTTCTTGCTTCTATTTTGATGTGAATAGATGAATACTTTAGTGGTCTTAAAATTAGCAGCAATCCAGCCACACTTCCTCCCTTAGGCATGCCCCAAATATGGTTCTTGTGTAGGGGAGATAGAACTATGCTGGTTTTATGCAAACTGGAGATTCCCCCACAACAGGAGAAACCGGAAAGGGTTCATGTCAGGGGCCAGAAGGTGTGGGATCCAGTTTCCTCTGCTTAAATACATTATTCCATTAGTCTGTGACCTCAGTCCTATTTGCTGTCCATACACAATACAGTTTACTTATTCTCCCATTCCCCAAACACATTGTCACAATCTATTATCATATGCAGAAGTAGGGCTGTATTGTGCTTTCATTTACACCAGTGTAAATCTGGAGTAACTGAATTGAAGTAAATTGAGTTAATGCAGGTTAATAACAGTGTAAATGAGAACAGAATCCAGATCCTAATTTGCATTTGCTGCTGTATTTAGTTTAGCATTTTTATAGTATATATTATTATGACTGTTGTGTGCAGCCAGGACCATTACAGGGTATATTTAATGCTTTAGCAAATGTAATAACATAATTAAACTCCAAGAGACATTTTATATATGAGGGAGGACCACCCCAGTTATGAAAGGTACCTGGAGTGTCATTTTTAAATTACAAAAATGAGACATATTCAAGGGTTTTCCACACTTCTAAGCGGGGGTGAAGGGGGCGGGGGAGAGGAGAAATAAATGGAAAACTAAGCACTTACACCAAAACACCACAAAAACTGTAAAAAAAAAAAAGTTTCATTTACATGGAAACCTGCTGAATTTTACATGTTTAGATTGTCTTCTTTCATGCAAGAGACTTTAACTGCCAAAGGTTCAAAACATTCCACAGAACAATATTATGGTTTCCCTCTTGCCCTTCAGTGAAACCCGATTTTGCAAATAAATGACATTTTCAAGTTGAAAAGATCAGGTCTTTTGCCAATGTCCTTTGCCACTCCAACTGAACAAGCACAAACAACTTTGTTTACATTTTATAAATATAAATATTGTCTCTAACTGTATTTTTGACAGTTCCTGACAGAGTTCATGTGAGCATATATTCTAGGTACTAGAGGTACTCTCATACATATGAGAGAGCTGATAGATAGATATACACATAGACAAAGATTCACAAACATAGGTTCATTGCAAATAAAATACAAAAGGCTTCTGTCCTCATTAACATGTTTGACACATAATACAGGAAGAAGTTTTCATTTATTTTAAACAATGAGAGGCAATGATCAATACTTTATATCTCTTCGGTACATCAAAGAACTCAGAGAAAAGGGAAGGAGAGAAAGAAAGAAAAGAAGATGACAACATTAATTAAAAGGGAGAAAGCAGAGAAGAGGAGAAAGATTCACTATCTTTACCTTGTCATTTATGGACAGATACTTAGCTTGTGTCAGTGTAGCTCTACAATGGAGCTACACCAATTTATACCATCAGAGGATTTAGTCCACTTTATGTATTTATTTGTTAAAGTAGTCTTTGCATGTATGAATGGAGATGTCTCATCAGAGTGATTGGGCAGATCTGTACAGCAGTACTGGCAACACTAATTCAGTGTTGCCAACTCTGAAGGTTTTATCATGAGTTTCACAATATTTATTGTTTGCTTTTCTTAAAGCCCAAGCTGCTACAGTTAGGAGGCTGCATGACAAATCTAAGCTTTAACTTATTTTTCTTTAAAAGTGAATTTCTAGTCCTCATGGTTGTGGAGTAAAGTTTGAAAATGTGAAGAAAATGCACCAAAAGATTCATATTTTGAGGGGCCTGACTCCTGATATTTGAACAAGTTTCCAGGCATGCTGAACTCTGTTCAAGACAGAGGGAGAGTCAGGTTTTCTCCATATCCTACTAACAATTGACCAAGCAGACAGGAATAAAAGTTTTAACAACATCTAATTATCACTGCCATGTTCCTCAGAGTTCAAACACCCTAAAATAAAATATTCTGGAATACTCGTTACCAAGAAGCCAATGATTTGTTTTTTTTCCAAATGTCTAATTTGAACCTAACCAGATTATACAAGTAAGGTTCCCTCTTGAGTTCAGTGTCTCCAACATGTTAGCTATCCAGCTTTTTTTTCCCACCTACATTCAGAACTGTTGTGTTACATTATGTTGCAGCTTTAGTAAATTAGTTGAAAATGAGCAAACATGCACTATCAGTAATCTTAAAGTAGGACCTATGGGTTCCGCCAGCAATCGGGTGCCACGGTGCTAGATATTGTACAAACACACAGCAAGAGAGAGTCCCTGCCTGAAGATCTTATAATCCAAACAGACAAGACAAATAAAGGGTGGGGAAATGACTTCCCTGAAGTCACACACTAGGACCAGCAGCAGCCTGTGAACAGAATCCAGGTTTCCCGACTCTCAGTTCAGTGTCTCCATACATCGAAGGTACTATGGATTGAGAGGTCATAATTCCCTTCCCCATTTAATCATGATCTTTCCTTTAACAGAAAAAGAGAAATTGCTCTGTACAGTCCTCCCACCTGTTTCTGAGGGTATGTCTACATTGCATTGTAAACCAGGTGCTGTGGGACCCACACTTGTGAAGTCGGTATTTCCATGCATCCACACTGCATTATAAACCTGGGTTTCCAATTGCTGGACCTGGGTCTCACAGCCATGCTAACACTTCCATACTGGACTACACAGACCTTCTGACTCGGGTTTGTGGCTTGATTGCCTCCACACTGGAAAATGACAGGGCTTGGACCCAAGTCATAGCAGGACTCGGACTCTGACCCACCCCTCTAGCATGGTCCTAGGATCTGGGTACTGAGAGCTTGCTGAACCAAGTCAGATTGATGTGTTTGTGAATGGAAGGAGGCTTGGGCTCAACCCTGAGTCAGAGCCTGGACTTTGCACACTAAGTAGACACACTCTGAGGCTCAATTAAAAATTGGGATTTGCCCCAGAAAGACGAGCTTTGTAGAGCTAACAACCAGATCTGCTTTGTGACCACAGACTGTGAGGTAACTCTCAGAACAAACAAAAACCTGTTAGTGCTCAGAGAGTTGAGGAGAGCTTACATTCAATGGTTTACTCAACTGCATTTGAACAGCAGACAATATTATATTTCACAATTTGTAAAAGGCACTCCATTCCTCTCATTAAATTTTTATACTGTATGCACAAGCCCAACATAATTACTGTGTATAATTATTATTGATTACTGATGCCAGCTTTTGTTTCTGCTTTTTTAATGGATCTCAGGCTTTTAAATTTCCGAGTCAAAGTGAGTATGATCTATGCCTATTATTAAACTACTTAACCTGCCCTTGAAATGTTACTATCTTGTATTTGGCCAGGTGTTAAAATGATCTCCTTACAGAAGGGGCTGGAGGAGGGAATGAAATCCATCTGACCCACCACATGACTCTTTTATTCTTCTCCCAGACTATTGGGAGACATGGTGCGACACAAGTTTCTGACTATCAGACTCCTCTTTGTCTCTTGAATGATGCAATCTGGCTTCAGAGTGGAACTTTCAACAACCTTGCCTTAGTCTAAAGTCATAAATAGCTTTTACCTCACCGGATCAGAGCCTTAGACGTAATATTTTTAATCCATCTTTCCAAAGCCTTTGAACTGGTAAACCGTAGACATCTTCTCTAATGGGCATGGCCCAGATGAAAGCCCCACGTGGCCAAGGAGTGCACAGCTCATCCCAGGGGCACGTGTGTGTGCCTGTTTGTAAAAGCTGCTTTGAGACACCATTATTCTCACCTAATCCTCGCCAGTTGTGCAGTGGGCTAGTCCTCCTGGCACAAGTTAGAGCCCCCTGAAATATGCTCTAACTTTTATTGGCTGCTGTCACGGAGTATTGGGGAACTCAGGGCCCTGCCCCCCGGCTTCCTGCGATTCACCATGACTCTCAGCCAGCCAGTAAAGCAGAAGGTTTATTTGGATGACAGGAATACAGTCCAAGACAGGTCTTGCAGGCACAGACAACAGGGCCCCGCTCAGTTAGGTCCAGCTTGGGGTCCCAGGGCATCCCAGCCATCTCTGCCTCCCAGCCATCTCTCCAGCCTGCTTCCAACACTCTGCCTTCAGCGACCCCTCCCACACCCTTTGTTCAGTTTCCCGGGCCAAGGTGTCACCTGGCCTCCAACCCCTTCCTGGGTTCTCAAGTTACACGCCCAGGCATTCACCCTCGGGCAGACTCCCATCCCCCAATGCAGACCATCCCAGCCACACTCCCCTGTCAGCATTCACACACCACAGCAAGAACAGTCCCAGTTCGTCACATCTCCCCCCTTCGAGACCGAACTGAGCAGGGTCACTTTAGCCAGTGACCCGGGGAAGTTCGAACCTACCCCCGTTCCCATGGATGCCCCCGCATCCCTCCCATTCCTTGGTGAGAATTACACCAGGCCCCTCCAGTTTCACGCCCCCCCTTAGGTCGGGGGTGCTTGATGGCACTCGCAGTTCGCATGTGGGAAGGTTTATGCGACCTGTGCCCTTTTCCCACCCCCATACCTCTGAGGTTCCAACTGGGCTGTGGTCTTCTCCCAGCGCTCCAGTCTGGAGGTCTGTGCTTTGGGCTCTCTTGGTTTAGAGCCGCCCTTTTAACCTTGGCCACCCTCCGGAAAGGATCCTTTATGCTGGGCAAGGGTCCTAAAGCTGTTTTCCCCTTGTCCCAGGCCTTCCTCCCCCTCTGACAGGGGTCACAGGATCCGCAGTACTGTCGGACAGTAACAAAGACCCCAGGCCAGTAAAAGCTCCGTAGCAGCCTCTGCTGGGTACGCCAGGTTCCCTGGTGCCCTGAGAGGGGAATGTCATGGGCCCGGTACAGCAGCTGGCGGCGATACTTCTGGGGTACCACCAGCTGCCTCCTGATCCCCCCTGACTCTATTTTCCCTGGGGGAGCCCATTCTCGGTACAGGAACCCCTTCTCCCACAGGAACCTTTTCCGGCCACCTCGTCCCATGGTCTGTACCGCATTGAGGTCGGCCAGGTCCCTTATCTTCCGCAAGGAGGGATCTCTCTGCAACTCGGCCTGGAACTCAGCAGCTGGGACAGGGATGGCCACCTGCTCTTTCTCGCCCACTGGATCTGAAGCTGCAGCCTCCCTGAGCCGTGTCCCTGGGCGTTCCCTCCCCACCAGGTTAGGGTCCTGTGCCTCAGGCAAGGCACCCCCCCCCCCCAAGGCCAGGGCGCAGTGCCCCTCGCCGGCTCTGACTGCGGGTCACAACCAGTGCCCTTTGGGGGTTGCTTGGCCAGTTCTCCAGGTCCCCCTCATCAATACCTCAGTGGGCAAATACGGGTGTACCCCCACATCCTTGGGGCCCTCCTTGGCCCCCCACTTCAAGTGTACCCTTGCCACGGGCACTTTGACTGGTGTTCCGCCCACCCCCGTCAGGGTCAGGTAGGTGTTGGGCACCACCTGATCTGGGGCCACCACCTTGGGCCGGGCCAGGGTCACCTCTGCACCCGTATCCCAGTATCCATTGACCTTCCTCCCATCCACCTCCAGGGGAACAAGGTACTCTCTCCGGAGGGACAGCCCCGCGCCTACCGTATAAACCAAAATCCCTGAGTCTGGAGCATCCAGCCCCCTAGAGGAGCTGGCCTGGAGCTCTCCTCCCTCCTTAGCAGGTGGTACTCTGCCAGCTCCCCTTCCCTGGGAATGCTGCCTCTCGCCGGGCTGGGTCTCTACCCAGTCAACCCTCTGTGGGTTCGGTCTGCTCAGTCTGTCCCTGAGCCTGAGGCACTGGGCCCGTATGTGGCCTTTTTGGCCACAGTGGTAGCAGCCCATGTCCCATGGGTCCCCTTGAGTGGGTCGGATGGTCCTGACGCCGGATGTTCCCCTCTGATGGGGTTTTTCTGTATTTTCCCACGGGGAGGTCCCATGGTGACTCTCTCTCTGCGTTGTGGTGGGACTGTTCCTTTGGGACTCCTCCCTTTTATCTCCTGACCGGCTCTTTACAAACTCATCGGCCAGCCGGCCTGCATGTCGCGGGTTCTCTGGCTTTCTGTCCACCAACCACAGCCTCAGGTCGGATGGGCACCGCTCATACAGTTGCTCCAGTACCAGCAATTTGACCAGGTCCTCCTTCGTCTGGGCCCCATCAGCCCACTTGCTGGCGTATCCTTCCATGCGGACGGCTAGTTGCAGATATGAGATCTCAGGGGTTTTATCCTGACTTCGGAACCTTTCCCGGTACATCTCAGGAATCAGCCCAAACTCACGTAGCAGGGCCTTTTTGAATAGTTCGTAGTCCCCTTTCTCTGCCTCTTCCAGTTGGCGGTACAATGCCACGGCTTTGGGGTCCAGTAAGGGGGTAAGGACCCAGAGTCTGTCCGCGGGATCAACCCGGTGCAGCTCGCAGGCCATCTCAAAGGCCTCCAGGAAGTCATCCATGTCCTCCCCCTCCTTGCGTGGGGCCAGGATGCACTTATCAAAGCTCTGTGCAGTCCTGGGTCCCCCCTCACTCACCGCAGCCGGGGGTTCGCTGCCCTTCAATCTCGCCAGTTCCAGTTCATGCTGACGCTGTCTTTCATTCTCCTGTCTCTGTTTCTCTTTCTCCTCCCGTTCATGCTGTCTCTGTTGTTCACGATCCTCCAGCTCTCTCAGTTTTAGCTCTTTCTGCCATTCCAGCCAATTCCGCTCCCCGGATGCCGAACGTCGCCGGGAGGATCCTCTGCTGGCCAGCGAGCTTCGCCGGGAGGATCCCCTGCTGGCCGGGGGGGTCACGGCGCCCTCGGTATTTGCTGGGCTCCTCCCCACCCTTCCCCTAGGCATAGGAAGAAGGGGTCTCGGGAAGCCCTCAGCAGCCGGCTGACCACTCCCAGCTGGGACAGACACTGGTGCCTGTGCTGCATTTGCCAGGCTGCTTCCCTGAGACACAGGGATCAGTTCATTCGCGCGATCTTCCGCCTCCAGCCGGGCAATAAGCTGTTCTTTGGTGAGCCTCCCACTGCGCAGCCCCCTCTGCTTGCACAGCTCCACCAGGTCGCTCTTAAGCCGCTTGGCATACATCTTCCTGCTGGCCACTCACCGGCTTGTGTGCTCACAGCTCCCCACAGTTCCCAGGGAGATCCCTAGTGTGCCAGCCCTTCTCGAGGTCACCACCTCTCTGCCAGGGTCGAGCTGAAGACTCCTCCGCCCCTGGGACCACTCGCTGCGATCCCCCCAGGGGACCCTGTTACTGCAAAAGTCCTTCTCGCTGGTCACACACTCCCAGGGGTAATAACCATCTCTCTCTCACTCTTCAGCACGCCTGGTCCCCGTCAATCCCCCTTCGTTTTACTGCTCCCCAGTCACTTACTGCAGGAAGCGCCGTCCACGGGGTGCAGTAGATCCCGCCGCTGCCACCAGTTGTCACGGAGTATTGGGGAACTCAGGGCCCTGCCCCCCGGCTTCCTGCGATTCACCATGACTCTCAGCCAGCCAGTAAAGCAGAAGGTTTATTTGGATGACAGGAATACAGTCCAAGACAGGTCTTGCAGGCACAGACAACAGGGCCCCCCTCAGTTAGGTCCAGCTTGGGGTCCCAGGGCATCCCAGCCATCTCTGCCTCCCAGCCATCTCTCCAGCCTGCTTCCAACACTCTGCCTTCAGCGACCCCTCCCACACCCTTTGTTCAGTTTCCCGGGCCAAGGTGTCACCTGGCCTCCAACCCCTTCCTGGGTTCTCAAGTTACACGCCCAGGCATTCGCCCTCGGGCAGACTCCCATCCCCCAATGCAGACCATCCCAGCCACACTCCCCTGTCAGCATTCACACACCACAGCAAGAACAGTCCCAGTTCGTCACAGCTGCCAACAACCCAAAGGGGATGATATGGCTGATAGGCATCAGTGGGATCCAAATAACATTTCCCCTTTCTCCAAGCCATGGTCCTTAGACCAACCAGGTGGAACTACTTCACTGACTCCATGCCGTCGGAGGATCTCCTTATGCTGGAGATCACTTTGTACTGGGGATGTAGCCCAGGATCCATCCCTATAAAGCTAGTTTCCTTTTTCCTTTGTTTTTCAATAGTGCCTATCAAGGTCAACCTCACCCCTCCCATTGTGCTAGGCACCATACAAACACATAACAAAGAGATGGCCACTACTTCAAAGAGCATAAACACACAGGGCTGGCCCACAACATTTTGGCACCTGAGGCGGGGAGCTCAAATGACGCTCCCATGCACCCTCGCTTGGGCCAAAACTTTGAAAGGTCTCAATTCTGGGTCCTAGTGGCAACCCCCTTCCCTCCCGCCAGTCTGGCACCTGAGGCGGCCTCCTCAGTTCGCCTCATGGTAAGGCCAGCCCTGTAAACAAACAACACACAACTAAAAAGAAATGTGCTTATGAGTGGCTCCAGATAGGGGACTAAAATCCCCTATACAAAATCCACTGCACAGAATAGCTTCAGCATAGGGGAGCATTGAAAGTTCATACAACATTGTTCATGACAAACCACGTTCAAGGTGAAAGAATAATGCAGTCTGCCTGCCTATTTGGTCCATACTGTTTCCGGCTGCTAGCAAGGAGGGTATTCATGCTGATGGTTTTTATGCTATGGGCTAGGAATTCAACACAATTAGGCACGCAGACTGCATTATTCTTATATATTTCAATATGGTGCCACTGATTATAATCTGTACAGTAGAACCTCAGAGTTACAAACATTATAGTTACAAACTGACCAGTCAACCACACATCTATTTGGAACTGGAAGTACACAATTAGGCAGCAGCAGAGACAAAAAAAAAAAAAGGGTAAACAGAGTACAGTACTGTGTTAAACGTAAACTACTAAAAATTAAAGGGAAAGCAGCATGTTTCTTCTGCATAGTAAAGTTTCAAAGCTGTATTAAGTCAATGTTTAGTTATAAACTTTTGAAAGAATAACCATAAAGTTTTGTTCAGAGTTCTACTGTAATCAGTCCATACAAAAATCAAATGTACACATAGAAGTTTGGCACTTCTGCTCTGTTACAACAAGTTGGATTCGATCGTCTAAATTAAAAAGACTGATTATACAGTCACTGTGTCTTTTTTCATCCTCAATATTAAAGACAATAAAATATACAAAGGGCTTGATTCTATTCTAATTTTACCTCTCCGTAACTCCTCTAAACACAGCAGAGTTACTCCTGATTTAAACTGCGTAAACAAGATCAGGATCAGGCCACAAGGGTGTCAAACAACTGAAATTTAGGATAATGCCCTTATTCTAATTAAAAATCTGAGTGGGTTTTTATAATAGAGAATATAGCGAGTTAGGTCCAAATCCTTAAAGATATTTGGGATTTTAACTTCCACTGAAATCAATGGGAGTTAGGTATCCAAATATCTTTGAGGATCTGTGGGACCCAACCCACCAAAGCATATGGTTAAACCCTAATGAATTCAATGGACTTAAACACATGCCTAAAGGACATACCTAAGTGATTTTGCTGTACAGCGATGGACTGCTGAATCAATGCCATAGTTCCCTTACTAGCCAAGCAGATACATGAAACATCTCTTCAATCTCCTTCAATATCATGCGAAAGGGTTTCATTAACCAATTTGTTCGATTTCTCACTTGTGTGATTTAACAGATGTAAATGTTACTCTCTGTATCAAAAAATGTTTCTTCTTGTACTCACCATTAATCTCCCATAACAATCCAGCCCATGCCTTAATGCCTTACACCGCACTGGATGTGATTTAACTTGTAGAGAGCCCTTTCACTCCATCAGCAAAATCAATGTAATTGTTAAAATGCCTTTTCCTTGTTAAAGCAATAAGGATTCCTCAAATTAAATGCCCATTTTACTATGCTCCCCATCAAAGCATGAAAACCCCTGATTGTTGTAAAAGCCGCTATAGTCAGAAAATGGTGTTCTTTGATTGTTGAAAAGCAATTTAGCACATGGGTAAGAATATTTCACATTAAATATGATCTAGAGAAATCAAGTGGAAATGTTGTGAATTGACCAAATTGAGTAAGTAAACGTCTTTTCTGTGAATAATACTTCGATGTAGCTATATACTTTTAAACAGAAAGGAAGAGTGCAGCAGTTAACATGAGCACTAGAAATACCACAGCTAGGAAAGGGAATATATTAGGGCTGTCAAGCGATTAAAAAATTAATTTGCAATTAATTGAGTGATTAAAACAATTAATCATGATTAATTGTGCAATTAATCGTGCTATTAAACAATAATAGAATACCATTTATTTAAATATTTTTGGCTGTGCTCTACATTTTCAAATATCTTGATTTCAATTACAGCACACAATACAAAGTGTACAGTGCTTACTTTATACTTATTTTTATTGCAAATATTTGCACTGTAAAAACAAAAGAAGTAATATTTTTCAATTCACCTAATACAAGTACTATAGTGCAATCTCTTTATCATGAAAGTTGAATTTACAAATGTAGAATTATGTGCAAAAATAATCTGTGTTCAAAACTAAAACAATGTAAAACTTTAGAGCCTACAAGTCCACTCAGTCCTACTTCTTATTCAGCCAATCGTTCAGACAAACGAGTTTGTTTACATTTGCAGAAGATAAAGCTGCCCACTTCTTGATTGCAATGTCACCTGAAATTGAGAACAGGCATTCGCATGGCACTGTTGTAGCTGGCATCACAAGATATTTACGTGCCAGATGCGCTAAAGATTCATATGTCCCTTAACGCTTCAACCGCCATTCCAGAAGACATGCATCCATGCTGAAGACAGGTTCTGCTTGATAATGATCCAAAGCAGTGCAGACCGAAGCATGTTCATTTTCATCAGCTGAGTCAGATGCTACCAGAAAAAGGTTGAATTTCTTTTTTGGTGGTTCTGGTTCTGTAGTTTCTGCATCGGAGTGTTGCTCTTTTAAGACTTCTGAAAGCATGCTCCACACCTCATCCTTCTCAGATTTTGTAAGACACTTCAGATTCTTAAACCTTGGGTCAAGTGCTGTAGCTATTTTTAGAAATCTCACATGGGTACCTTCTTTGCGTTTTGTCAACTCTGCTGTGAAAGTGTTCTTAAAATGAACATGTGCTGTGTCATCATCCAAGATTGCTATAACATGAAATATATGACAGAATGCAGGTAAAACAGAACAGGAGACATACAATTCTCCCGCAAGGAGTTCAGTCACAAATTTAATTAACGCATTATTTTTTTAATAAGCATCATCAACATGGAAGCATGCCCTCTGGAGTGGTGGCCAAAGCATGAAGGGGCATACAAATGTTTAGCATATCTGGTATGTAAATACCTTGCAATGCCGGCTACAAAAGTGCCATGCGAACGTCTGTTCTCACTTTCAGGTGACATTGTAAATAAGAAGCAGGCAGCATTATCTCCTGTAAATGTAAACAAACTTGTTTGTCTTAGCGATTGGCTGAACAAAAGAAATAGGACTGAGTGGACTTGTAGGTGCTAAAGTTTTAAGTTATTTTGTTTTTGAGTGCAGTTATGTAATAAAAAACAACTGACATTTGTAAGTTACAATTTCATGATAAAGAGATTGCACTTCAGTACTTCTATGAGGTGAATTGAAAAATACTATTTCTTTTGTTTATCATTTTTACAGTGCAAATATTTGTAATACAAATAATAATATAAAATGAGCACTGTACACTTTGTATTCTGTGCTGTAATAGAAATCAATATATTTGAAAATGTAGAAAAACATTCAAAAATTTAATACATTTCAATTGGTATTCTATTGTTTAACAGTGCGATTAATCGCGATTACTTTTTCTAATTGCGATTAATTTTTTTGACTTAATCATGTCAGTTAACTGCAATTAATCGACAGCCCTAGAATATATATCGAAAACAGCGTATACCCTACATTGAGCCCACTTTATTTTGCTGACACAAGCAGTGCCACTGCAGTCAATGGGACTACTCACCAGAGGAAACTAAACAGGATCGGACCACTGCCTCGGAAACATCCATTTGAATAGCACATGGAAAAATATTCTCAACAAACCTTGGAACAGAGTGGAATTCCTGGGTTTGGGTTTCAATACAAAACTGTATTGAACAGTAACAAATGTGAACTCCTAAAACACTATAGCAATCTTACCATAGAGTCACTGACAGTCCCCTGGAGCACTACAGTCGGTCTTGCCACCCAGGCAAGCTGGATTTAGTGATAGTTGGTTGCCATACACCAAGGATCACAAACAATTCAGGTTGCTTCCAGTCCCAAGAGACCAGTCACTTACTCAGGTCAATTTGCACCTGAGATCTCACACCAAAGACAATGCTGTAGCCAATCCTACAGTAAACTAACTAAAGATTTATTAACTAGAAAAAACAAACAAGAGAGTTATTTACATATTAAAGCAGGCAACATATAGTTTCAGTCTATGGTTCTAAAAGGTGACAGAGTTATAGTAAGCTGCCAGCACTGAATGTCTTTTAGGGCTAACCCAGGTTGACCTGGGGGATCTCTGTTTTTGATTTCCAGCTCCAGCCCTGTGAAAATCCAAACTGCAAAAGACATGAAAAATTGTCATGACACCTATCTTTATTTCCTTCTTCCAGAATTCAAGCTGATGGGACAAGCTTTCTTACATGTAGCATCTTCATGGGTGTGAGAGGGCCATTAACCCAGTCTTTGCATTGTGATGTTCCACAATGGCCCATCTAATTTTGATAGTCCTTCTTGAGGGGTGGGGGAACCATTCCTCCTGCCTAGGTTCATAAGTTCACTGCAGGCATTTTTTAGAGTTATAAAGCAAAACAATACTAACATACAAGTGAGCTGGTCTGGTTTCCAGCTATGAATTTGTCAGTGCTCAGCTGACAACTACAGACTTGTCAAGAGCTGACATCTGGTCTACCAGCATCAGAGTGGGAACCTACACAGCCAAACCAAACCTCCTATAAGCTCCAGCAAATGGAAACCGATCTTAGCTCTACATATGGCTCGTCAGAAGACTGATATGCCAAGAGAAACATGAATTAAAGGAAAGGAAAGGGATAGGACTGATGGTAATAATAGCCAAGAGGGTGATCAAACTCAATATTAGTCAGCTGACCCATATCTACCCATTAGCTCTATTGGAGCACCCGATAGAAGACACAGAAATGATCACTGGCTCTCAATTTTGCTATCATAAATTAGCGACATGTCTCTCACTACCATTTATCTCATTCTGCTATTATTTAATATATATTTTATAATGGGGCCTAAAAGGCCCAGCTGAGATTAGGGCAGCAATTCTGCTAGTTTCTGTCAATACACTAAGAGACAGTCCCTGTCTCAAAGAGTTTACAGTCTAAGTAGACAAAGCAGACCAAGGGCTAGAGAAAGGGATGCAACATGCAAGCAGAAGATTGGAAACAGAGGCAAAGGGAGTTTAAATGATTTCCTCAAGTTCATGCAGGACATTTGTGAGAGAACCAGGAACTCTGAGCATCCTTAGTTTAAACTCCATGCCAGAAGTTCATTTAACAGAGGAATCTGGGTCTTTTTTTTTTAACCATGAATCTCTCCAAATACTAGTACAACACTGTAAACTGCATTGT
The DNA here is from genome assembly GCF_013100865.1 of Trachemys scripta elegans. NCBI lineage: Eukaryota > Metazoa > Chordata > Testudines > Emydidae > Trachemys > Trachemys scripta. The sequence continues at coordinate 29,251,863 of NC_048307.1, forward strand.
TTATAGAGCAGGTTCAGAATTTTTTTACAATACTGGGTTGTTGGGGTTGTTGGTTTTTTTTTTTTTTTTTTTTGCAAAGTGCAAATTAATTAAATTGAAACTGCAATGGTGTTTTGACAAATTTCTCATTTTGAAAAAAAGTTTTGAAATTGTCTAAATGTCCTGTTTTGACATTTTTTCAAAGTAAAAGTTCAATTTTTCAGGTTGTTATGACTTTGTTTTGAAATGTAGAGTTAAGTTTTAGTAAAAACAAAAGTTTTAAAAGGTCAAAATCAAAATGAAATGTTTCAAAATTATTCAAACTAAACATTTAAATTGAACTAATCCTGT